>NW_028324316.1:3263791-3341442 GCF_058129835.1 Hydra viridissima | reverse complement strand
TTATGAATTATTTTTCTAATTTAAAAAAATATACATTTTGGTTTTTAGTTTATTTGAGTAGCTCGTTTTATGTTTTTCAAAAAGTACTTTCTCTTAAAAAAAAGCTATGAGGTTCCTGTGTCTATATAAGTAAAAAGCTTAATGTTTCATTTGGTATCCATATATATATATATATATATATATATATATATATATATATATATATATATATATATATATATATATATATATATATATATATATATATATATATATATATATATATATATGTATATATATGTAGCCTCCTTTTTATTACATGACTTCTTCATTTTTTTTTTTTTTTTTAAATGTTTTGTTATAGTATTTTGTTAGGTTTATATTGTATGTAGTAATATATAGCAAAATGCTTAAAAATGTTTTTATTATTGTTTATTAATTGATACATGATGTGTGCATGTATATATATACACATACATACATACGTACATACACACATACATACATACATACATACATACATACATACATACATACATACATACATACATACATACATACATACATACATACATACATACATACATACATACATATATACATACATACATATACATACATACATACATACATACATACATACATACATACATACATACATACATACATACATACATACATACATACATACATACATACATACATACATACATACATACATACATACATACAAATAAACTTTAAACATGTATATTATTTGTTTAAAGTTTCAATAGTTTCAACCCATAATTTACTTGCCATATATATAAAAAACTTTTTAAAAAAAATCCCTAGTAGAATGAGAATGAAGCTAAGTGTTTAAGAGATAGCTGAACATGGTCGAAGTTTTTTAATATTGAAAAAAAACTTTTTTTTATAAATAATCAGCATTTCAGGAGATGAAACTACTTTTTTCAGTCATTTTGTGTAGATTGTATATCTACTCATTTCAGTGTTTTGAGACATGAACTCTAATTAGCGTGTATCAGTCTGTTTTTTACTTTTACTTTTATTTTATTTGCCTATTCCTGATAAATATTCTAATGATTATAATAATCTAATATTTATATCAATATTTTATTCTTATTTGATATTTATATCTATTGACATTTTTTCAAAAGTACTTAGTTTGTTTCTTATTTTCTTAGTAATCAGAAAACTTTACAACTATTGAAGTACAAATAACAAAAGAATATTAAATGTTTTAATCAACTGGTTGAAATGTCAGAGATTGATCCTGAGATATTATTGGAGTGGCTATCCACAGGAAGTGGTGATGAGCGGGATATGCAAATAATTGCTCTGGAACAACTTTGTATGCTGCTGTTAATGTCTGATAATGTTGATCGATGTTTTGAAAGGTAGTTTTAAATATTAATTTTGTCTTAAAAGGTAGTTTTGATTATGTGTGTGTGTGTGTGTGTGTGTGTGTGTGTGTTGTGTGTGTGTGTGTGTGTGCAGTTTTTATTATTTATTAGGGCTAAACTGTTTTCTTTTTATTTAGTTGCCCTCCTCGTTCATTTTTACCTGCACTATGCCATATTTTCATGGATGATACTTCACCTGATAGTATTTTAGAAGTAACTGCTCGAGCAATAACATATTATCTTGATGTATCTGCTGAATGTTCTCGACGCATTGTTACAGTGGATGGAGCTGTAAAAGCATTATGTGCAAGACTTGTTTTGGTAGACATATCTTCTCGGACAAGTAAAGATCTTGCTGAACAATGCGTTAAAGTTAGTCTTTCTCTACTTGTTTTCCTATAGTTATAAAATGCTTGTCTTTCTCTACTTGTTATCTTATAGTTATAAAATGCTTGTCTTTCTCTTCTTGTTGTCTTATAGTTATAAAATGTTTGTCTTTTATTTTATTTGCCTATTCCTAGAAGGCAGTTTTTTCTGTAAAACTATTTCAAAAGACAAATTACTGAATGCTAGAAGAGGACCAAAAGTTTTTTTGATTCAACTTTTTTTTTTTTTTAGTTAACAGAAAAGCTTTACAAATATGCAGAGAAGTTATAATAAAATATTGCTAAATATACTAAAATATACATTTTAATATATTTAGCAATATTTTATTATAAGATAATATTTAACATTTTATCCAAAGCTTTTTGCTGAAAATGACTATTCGCACTTTTGAAAGGCTTTTTAATCCAATTCATAAAACACAGTATGACTGGTTTTGTAATTAAATGTTACACTTATTAATGTAATTTTTTTCAGCTATATAGTGCTGAATGCATAATGGAAACACTGTGCATTTTTAAAAATAGACTATTCCTTCATAATTTTTTTATTATTTTTTGATATTTCATTAGGTAGATTATTAGTTTGATTAGTTAATGAGATTTTGTTACTGGGGTTCAAGTAAGGTGAGAATATTATTCAGTCATATTGACAATAGCAAACATTTCTTTTGCTCTTCAAAAATATTCATTTTGTTTACTTTATTGTATTTTCAGTGCCATTTCCTCTCAGGTGATAAACTTACTTTTTGAATTTTAAGTCTTATGGAGAAAGCATTGAATTCTATGGAAGTTTTATATTTTTGCTAAAAAACATATTTAGATATATTTTTTAAAATATTTATAAATATATAGATATACTTTTTGTAATAAATTTAGGCAAATTGTGGGGCATATTGTCTTGTTGGAAAATCTTTATACTTGTAATAAAATCAGGATCTCATGCATTAAGCTTTCTTTAAATATGTTTCTGTACTGCATAGGAAATGTTTTGGGGTTGTCTCAACAGTTTAAAAACTAGAGTTAACAATAATTAATTAAAAAACTTAAGACTAAACATAAAGTTTTTTGTTTTTTTAAACCATCCATTGACTTTTGGCATTCCATCAGAAACATTTTTTCTAAATTAAATGCTAGTTTATTTGATGCTTAAAACTTAGTAGTTTAACATTTAATGCCAAATCAAAACATAACGCAAAATGTTAGAGTGCTTTTTTATTTATCATTAAAGTCAAATATCCAGATTCAAAACATGGGTTTAAATTCATTCTTTTAAACTTTATGTTTAAATCCAGCAAAATGGCATATTTGTATTATTTAAGTATATTTTATTGGTCCTTGAATGATGATTGTATGACCTTGACAAAAAGTTTCAAAATTTCAAAAATTTTCTAAAAATTATGTTCATTTTAAATATGAAAGAAATGAAAAAGTTAAAAAAAAAATTAGTTCATGATCAATTGAATTTACATGGATTGAAGCTATGAATGGTAAAAAATTTATGTAACAACAAAATCATTAAAAAAATAATAATCATTTTTCTAAAGCAATTCGTTTTGGCCTTTAAGCAACAAATTTGTTTGTATTTTTAAGTTATCCAAAATTTTTTTGTAAATTTTTGGTTCTTACATTTTTAAAACACAAATAAAATTTAGTAAAAATGTTCTCAAAATTGTTTTAAATACAATTTAAAATATTCTTTTATTCTATTCTAAAATTTTACTGCTTTGAGTTTTTTTTATTCTGACATTTATAACATCAAGGTTACAATTTTCAATTATTAAATATTTTTACAATTAACAGAAGGTATTATATTTTTTGTCAATAGTCAATATTTAGATGGAAATAGTTTATAATATAAAAGCCATCCCAAATATTTTATAATGTGCTATTGGTTGAATCAGAGCTTTTTACTAGTATAGAGCAGAGAGTTTTCAGAGAAAAACAATCCTGCACTATGCAAGATATTCCATATGCCAGTTCAAGCAAAGTGATTTTTTTTCTCTATATATGTTTATATATTTTCTAGCATTTTACACTTTTGAAATTCTCTTTTTTAGCATTTATGTCTATTTTCATTTTAGTGTTGTACCTATTTAAATATTTTAAAATATTTTATAAGATGCACTTGAAATGTGGTGTTTTAGGTACTGGAACTAATGTGTACAAGAGAAGCTGGTGCCATTTATGAGGCTGGTGGTTTGAGCAGCATGCTGACATTTATTCGTGAGTACAGCACTCAGATCCATAAAGACACACTTCATTCTGCTATGTCAGTTGTAGCACGGCTGTGTGGAAAAATGGAAACAACTGATGAAACTCTAGAATCATGCATGGACTCATTATCCAAACTGCTGCATCACGATGACAACTATGTATGCTTATTTTTATATATATTTTATTTATAACATTTACTTTAATAAAAGAATAGTTATATTTTGTATTAGTTTATCAGTTTTGATAAATTTGACCTGGTTCTTCCAGACTTAGTATTAAACAGTCAGACCTTAGTAACTCGCCTGATTTAGACTTTAATAATTTAGTTTTTTTCTTCTTCTTGGCTAAAAATTGTATTGTGAAAAAAAAATGCAACTAAAAAAGTTTAATAATTTTTTATTCTGGACATGGGAGGCAGTAAGTTTTTACAATGTACACTTAGTAGTGTATTACAAATAAATACTTTTTGTGATTATTAAAAATATCATGTTTCATGCTATGCTTTTCTGGTTTTATTACTCAATTTGTCAGGAAGTGAATTTTTTTGCAAATCCTTTCAAGGTCTCAGTTTGTTTGTTTTTATTTAATATTATATCTTTTGCCTTTTGCAATCTTAACACTCTTAGGACCAAAAAAGAGATGCTTGGCGATTTGCAAAAAGGTTTTACAAAAATCCTCAAAGGAAGAAATCTTTGGACAAAGCAATCAGTTTTACAATAACTAGTTTTAGTGGATTGTGAATTACTTAAACAAACAATATTTAGGCAATTCATAATTCACCAAGATATGCTGTTTTATGAGCTCTATTCTACAAGTGTCCCCTAAAGTTCAGCAGCAGTTTAAATCATTTGTGTTTTCTATAGTTGTTTTGAAATCAGGTTAGGTTCATACTTTTTAAAAAATGTTTTCTTTTCTTGCTAAACACGTAACTTCCACCATGTTAAAAAAATTTATTTTTAAATATTTGGTGATGGTTTAAATTTTTTAAGTTTACTAAATCCATTAAGCTTAAGTGTTTGGTTTTTCCATCAATAAAGATAATAATGAGCAAATTCCAAATTTCTGTATTAATTTTTTTTTCAATAAATCAAGTTAACTAAAATTTGTTAAAATTTAACTCTTTGTACCTTTAAAACAGCAAAAGTTTATGGTCTGACATGTTTATATTCATACTAAGCATTAAGCATCAGCATTTGCAAAAAAAATTATTTCTAGATTAATTTCAAGACTTTTTTTATTCTTTTCTTGATTTGTTTAAGAAATATCAAGAAAACTTTCTTTTTATTTTCAATTTTTCAAGATTTTTTTGAAAATATCTTGAATATTTCAATAAAGAAAAAAACCGTTCAGTCCTAGAAAAAATGACAAGACTGAGCCTTGTTATTTCTTGTTAAAAAATTTATTTCAAGACGCAGAGGCTTACAATTCATCAAGCATTTTTGATGTAAGCCTCTGCATGAAATTTTGAAGTGTTGTTTGACCTGTTTTTAAAGATTTACATCAATAAGTAAACTATGTTTGGTTTAGGTTGCTGATTCATCACTAAAATGCTTTGCATGTGTCACTGATCGTTTTATTAGACGTGGTGTTGACCCAGCACCTCTAGCCAAGCATGGACTTACTGAAGAACTGCTTAAAAAGCTAATAAGTGCTGCAGCTTCTTGTAGTTCAAATTCATCCAATAATCTCAATACTGGCATATCAGAGTTGCGGAATAGCTCTGGAAATGTTTCAATAATAGTCAGTGTTCTGTTGATGCTCTGCCGTGGCTCACCTGGTGTAACTCATGTATGTAATTATTCTATTTTTGATTTTTGATCTTCAATCATTTAGTTTATTAAGTGTACTTTCAGAGGTTCAAATAGGATGATTTCCTATATACTTCCATGAGAATGTTTGGATGGGTTTTCATTCTTGAGAATGCTGAAAGATTAGTTGTTGTTTTTTTTGTTTTGTTTTTTTTTAAAGAAGGAAAAAAAAAAAAAAAAGCTTTTTAAATAAAATTTTAATGAAATATTTTTACATACTATTAACTTTAATTTAAAAAAGATTTTTGATACCTTTTTATTTCAATTTTTAGAGGTAAAATGATCATAAATTTACACTTCTTTATTTGTTGAAAAAAAAAGAGAAATTAGCAAATTTTAATTGGTGGCAAACTTTCTTTTTCAGGATTTGTTACGATCAAATCTACTTGAAGCAATTGAAACTGCAATGAAAGGAGATGAGCGTTGTGTACTTGATATAATGAGACTTGTAGATTTTCTTCTGATTCTCCTCTTTGAAGGCAGAGATGCTCTACCCAAGTCCTATCCCACTACGACTCGAAGTCAATTATCTAGTTCAAGAAAAAATGATACAGCTGGTGAAAAATCTCATCGCCACTTGATTGATTGTATACGCAGCAAAGATACTGATGCTCTTATTGAAGCTGTGGAATCCAGTAAATAAGACTTCTTTTCTCATTCTTAAGTTATTATTGTTATTTTAGCTTAAATATTTTTATAATATTATCTATTTAGAAGTTGTAAGAAAAAAAATATTTTCCATTTTAAAATATTATTTCCCTAAGTTAAGTGAACTTAGATTAAGAATTAATTTGAGTTTGAGCTCAAAAGAATTCTACATAACTTTCAAAAGTTACAAGAACTTATAAAAATTGTTTAAAAAACAAAACAAAACAAAAGTAAAACAAGCTTCTATATAATTTAAAGAAAATATGCAATAAATTCTTTAGTGACTCCTTTAATACAAATGCTTTATTTGCTAACAATCTTTTACATTAATAGTTTATAGTATTATTTTCTACTAATAATATAATTTTTTATATTTAAATGTTGGTAAAATTTACTTTCAAAAATAAATATATATATATTTTTTAATTATCAAGATTCATTTGATGTAAATTTCATGGATGATGTTGGGCAGACCTTACTTAACTGGGCATCTGCTTTTGGAACCTTGCAAATGGTAACAGTAATCTTTATTTGTTAATTTTTAAAATATAGATTTTTAAAAAAAAGTTTCAAAAATTCTAATGATTATGTTAATATATTAGTAATGTGTAAAATAGTATTTATTAAGTTTTGATAATATATAAAATTATGTTAACAAAGTTCAAAAACAAATGTTAAAGTTTTTTAACTTTTTATAAAATAGTTGAGCAATTATTTGTTAAATTAGTTGGTATTTGGTTTTTAACATTGTAGTTGGTACATGAGTTTTTGTTTTGATAGGTAGAGTATCTTTGTGAGAAGGGATCTGATGTAAATCGTGGTCAAAGATCATCTTCATTACATTATGCTGCCTGTTTTGGAAGACCTGCAGTAGCCAAGGTACATTAGTTCTACAAAAAATGACTTTATATGCAACACTTTACATTTCATTTATTAGCATAGTTGTTGCATATAATTGGTTGTAATCTTAATTTATTTCATTTGTTCCATAATACTTTTAATAAATCTTACATCACATTTCATATGCTAATCCCCTTTACTAATCAAACAAATTGAAGGATGGAAGTTCTTTAATGTTAAAAGCTCAAAACATTTCAATGTTCATGTGTATAGCTTTGGTATTTTATATATCTTGTCTTATAAACTCTTTGGATACAGGTTCTTCTTCATTATGGTGCTAATCCTGAACTGCGTGATGAAGATGGAAAGACTCCTTTGGATAAAGCCCGTGAAAGAAGTGATGAAGGTCATAAGGAAGTTGTGAAAATACTTCAAACTCCTGGTGTGTAGTTTATAATAACATCTCTTAAAAAAATTTGTTTCCTAAATTTAACTGTTGATCTACCTTAACACTAGAACTACGGGCAAAAATTTATACCTACTTTTACCAAAACCAGTCAAAATGACTGGTTGACAAGTACCAAGTAATTGATTTTGCTAAACATTTTTTTTATGGATTGTCTCTATAAAAATTATTATATCATCAACTTTTTAAAATAAAATATCATTAATTTGGAATATCATTTTTTTTTCTAATAATTTCGCAATATTATTTGGAATATCCATTGGCTGGAATTGATACTAAAATAAAAATTAATCATGAAAATGGGGAGAACTCTAAGGAGACAACTAATAACCGATAGAAAACTGTATATTTTTCTTATCTCACAGATAAAATGAAGTTTTAATCCACAAAACAGTAATATAAACTGAAAAACAAAAATTTTTCACAAAATTGCACAAAGTTCCACATCGAAGATGCACATCGAATGAACATCAACGAATAAATGAGAAGTGTTTATGTAAAGAAAATCAGTAGGTAGAAAAGAAATCGTAAAATTGTTTTGTCTTTATGTTCACTTTTATGTCTATAACTTTGATATAGACCCATCTTTGATATAGTCTAGACTTTGAGGCAGCAGTCATTTGACTGGTGCCGGTATAAATAGGTATAGCACTAAATAATTGTAATAGGAATGCATATTAAAAAAAAAACAATTTACAAAATTTATTACTATCAAATATCTAGAAAAGTCATGCAGTTGTTGTAAAAAAATGTTTATTTGTAATGGGTAATTTTCTTGCTTGAAAATTGAAACCAGTCATTTTGACTGGCTTGGTAGTTCTAGTGTTAATTATGTAATTATTTGGTTTTAAGAAGCAAGTTAAAGCATAATGTAAAAACAGTAAAAAATGATAAATTACAAAAAACAAAAAGAAGTACAAGAAACATGTGTTAAATATTATTTCAAATTTACAAAAAATCTTTTACAACCAAGTATAAGTACTTATATGTGTAATATCTTCTAGACATTTAGATATTTAAATGGATTTAACATTTTTATTTCAAGGTGAGTGGATAGAATCATCAAATAGTATCCAAAACAAAACTAAAGATTCTAATGAAGAAAAAATATCAGTAGTTGAGACTTCAGAAAAAGATGATAAGTTAAAAGGTGATCCAGAAATGGTTCCTGTTTATATGAAGCGATTGGTTCCTGTGTTTGCTTCAACTTATCAGAATTCTCTAGTAATATCAATAAAAAAAGCCACATTGTCAGAATTAAAAAAGATGATTAATTTTATTCCTGCATCTTTAATGGCAGAGTTAGCCTCAGGAAGTGTAGCTGCTCAATTAGCTGATGTAGTAGCAACAGCACTCGCTACAGAAGTAATTCTAGAAAACTTTTTTTGATCTCTATTTTTCCCTTGATCATTGTTTTATCCAATTTAAATCATTTAAATTAAGTTTCTTTATCTCTTCTTTTTTTGTTGATATTTTTTTATTTAATGTTATTTAAAGGGAGATGATGAAGGACACTTTACTGCTTTTCACTGTGTTCAAGATATGATGAGCAAAGGGGAAGGAATATTTCTTATTCATTTTGTGAGGCTTGGAGTGTTGCAAAAAATAACTGAAATGGCAAGCGAAGTAGATCATCAAAATCAAGAGCAGTTAATTGATGCAAATGTGTCCAAAATGGTATGTATAAATACTTTATTTTATTTAGAGTTTTTTTTATGAGAACAAAACATAATCAGAACATGTAAAAAAGATGAAAGTGTGGTATTAATGTTTTGATCTAGAAAAATATTATTTGAAAGTTAATTTAAAGTGATCATTTTATTTTTTAATGTTTGTCTTTTGAATACATGTCTACTATTAGAAGTTTTCTCTTTAAAGGTTGAACCTACTATTCCACTTGAAGATGCAGTTAAGCTACTACATAGTCATGCATATCACTGGCATGAATGGTGCATAGCCAGAGGTCGTGATTGTCTTTATTTATGGAGTGATTTTTGTGCAATAGAGTTATCTAACGGTAGTAATGGGTGGTTTCGTTTTGTTCTTGATAATAAGCTCGCAACAATGTATTCCAGTGGTAGTCCGGAAGTTGGCTCCAGCACTTCAGAAAGTAGAACTGAATTTTTAGATAAATTGCAAAGAGTTAGAAGTGCTATACCATCAACAGTTGTTAGCCAGCCGATACTTTCTTCTGTAGGAGGGTCAACTATAACAGTTGGAAACTGGGCATTAAGTTGTCAGCTGGAAAATCAGTTAAGTATTGTAAATACTGATGGTCAGCAAACTACTATTTTAAAAGAAGAACTTCCAGGATTTTTGTTTGAGTCTAATCGTGGAACAAAACATACTTTTACTGCTGAAACATCATTGGGTATTAAATTTTTATTATATGTTTTCATTTAGGTTTAACAAAATTTTCACAAGTTTTAAATTTATTTTATCAGTAAATTTGTGGTGTTTTGTAGTAGCTTACTTTTAGGTCCTGATTTTGCTTATTCATGGAGTAATAAATCTGGAAAAAAGTTTCAGTCTAAAAAAGATCAAGTTCGCATGAAATTGGCACTAATGGCTCATAATATCTACTGCAAATACTTCAAAAATGCTGATATGACACCACATGGTTCAATAGCAACACTCCATAAGATCAGCAAGAATCTAAACAAATCTTTATTGTTAAATGAAGTAAGTCTGAAAAAGATGCTCTTTTTTTATGGACTGATTGATATTTAGAAGCATTTAATTATTATAGTTTCTTAAAGGAATTAGGTAAAACAGATTTATATAATTATATATATATATATATATATATATATATATATATATATATATATATATATATATATATATATATATATATATATATATATATATATATATATATATATATAAAGAAAAAGTTATTTAAGAAAAACTAACTTTTAAAAATTTATTTTAAATGTTTTTTCTGTGTCTTTAAGGATTCAAATGATAATTACAAAGAGATGCTTCAAAAATCCTTGCAAGAGCTCTCCATATTACTTCAGGAAGAACCCATGCTTTCAGCTTACGAGATTCAAACTAGTGGCTTAGTCACTGCTCTAAATAATTGCTTAAATAAGGTTTGTAATTTCTTACACTTGACTAAAATTGAAGCTTGTAAAAGAAATAGCTATCTTTTTGTTGTTGTTGTTGTTGGTGTTATTTGTTTTTTTTTTGTTTTTTAGTTTTACACATTTTCTGGTCTTAGAGATATTCAAACCATTTTTTAGTTCAAAAAATATTTTCTATAGGCTTTTTCTTCATCTACATTTTTAAAAGAAAATCCAAGTGTGGTTGATACTTTTAAAAAAAATTTCTTTGATTTTCCTGCTGTTTTAAAGGATAGAGACAGGTAAAGATATATATTGGTTTTGCTTAGATTTACCAAAGAGTTGCTTCTCTTGTGAAATTTTAAAATGCAATTTGTGTTTTATAATTTTAACTGTTGATTGTTTTATGGTATTCATTCTTAAAACCTTTTAGAACAAGTTTGGTTAGCCCTGCTGTGATCTTTGTTCAGAAGCTAATTATGGTATTGGAGTCCTCTGAAAAGCTGCCTGTAATAACATATGAAAGCATTGGTGGTGGTTCAGGTTTGCAGGTGAGTAGTTATCTGGTCTTTTTTCTCACTCTATAGCTGTATAAATAGTGTTTTATATCATTTTTGGTCTTTTTTGGTCCTAATTAATACTATCATTACAAAAAGAAACATTTGCATTTTCATAATAAGAGGGTTTATAAGTAAAGAGTTTTTTAAATATATTTTGTGAAAATGATTTTCTTTATATCTTGCTAGATTTTATTACGACGACTTCGATTTAAACTTGATTGTGGAAGCCAGTCAATAAATTTGATTGATAAATCAGGGAGATATATCAAAATGGAACCACTAACAACTGTGAAAGAAGTGGAGAAGTTTCTGACAAAAATGGTATAAAATCATTATTTGTAGCTTGTCATAATATTTTATGTTTATATTCCCTACTACTTGAATTAATCATTCTGTAATAGGTTGCAAAACAGTGGTTTGACTTTGAAAGGCAGTCCTTTTCATTTGTTAAGCAGTTTAAAGAAAACCCTTCACCTATTGTCTTTGAATATGAGAGTGATTTTGATGAAAATGGAATTATTTTTTGGTTAGGAACAAATGGAAAGTATGATGCTTATTCTGTTTATTTGATTGAGAGAATTTATTTCAGTAGAAATTTAAAAAAATGATTAAAATAAATTTCCCTAACTTTGTAGGTCAGTGAAAGATTGGGTCAATCCAGGATCTCATAACATTGTATTAATCAACTCATCAGAAGGCAAAGATCTCCCATATGGTCATCTAGAAGAGATAATTGGTAGAGAGTCCACACCAGTCAACTGCCATACAAATGATGACAAGTACTTATCATATTCCTTTATTTGTGACCTTTTATTATATAAAAATTTTTTTTACTAATTTTTAATTTTTATAATAGGTCAGCATGGTTTTCTATTGAACTTGGAGTTTATGTTATCCCAACAGCATATACTTTGCGCCATGCTCGAGGATATGGAAGGTACTTAATGCTTTGAGCTGAACTAGCTAGCTATTTTAAATATTTTTAAAAGTTTTTATGGTGACTTAAAATAATAAATTTGGATTGTGGATGGAGTTTAAAATTCTATAGTCAATATTTGAAATCAAGCTCTGTTGTATAAGATATATTGATAAAAAGTTTTCTTCTACATTTTTAATAGTTTATTGATTGCATAATTATGTAGGTCTGCTCTTCGTAATTGGTTATTTCAAGCCTCGAAGGATGGTGTTGACTGGTTGACTTTCAAAGTGCATGAAAATGATGAAAGCCTAAAAGAACCAGGGTATATTTTTTTCATTTATACTAAAAATTTGAAAAGTATTAAATCTAGGAGTTTATTTTTAAAAAACTTGAAACAATTTTTAATAAAAATTTGATATTCTATTTAAAGAAATTTCTAACTTTTTTAAATTTTCCTTTTTTTTCCTTATACTTTAAAAATACAAATGTTTCTCATACTTTCCAGTTCTACTGCTACTTGGCATCTTCAGTTACCAGAATCAGTATCTAATGAAATGGAAGGCTGGCATCTTTTCCGTTTGCAACAAAATGGGCCTAATGCAAGTGGGCAAACACACTACTTATCAGTTTCTGGATTTGAAATCTATGGCAAAGTTACAGGAGTGTTGGATAAATTACAAGGCATGTACCTGTCATTTAGTTTTCAAGTTGATTTACCTTGTTTTTCACTTTATAGAAGAGAAATTTATCTAAATTTTTATGTTGATCAGTTGATACTAAAGTTTTTTCTTGCTGTTTTTGTTTTAATCTTAAATATAATTTATCAGTAAGTTTTTTAAATTGCTGTTGTGATTTTCAGCATCTTCAGAATTTGTGTTGCTTGTTTTTTTTTAAAATTTTTTCAATACCTGTTCAACTTTTAAACTTTAAAAAAATCCTGTCTATAAGTCTTCATTTTTATATTTATTAGATTTCTTAAAAGGTAGTAAGTTTTAAACCATAAATATTGATAAACATCTAATAACATTGGTGTTTATTGTTTTTTTATTTAGGTTTATCTCATGAAAGCGTTAATCAAAAGCGACATCGATCTGTTTACCGTACACAAATCCTACGGAATATGGCTCTTAGTAATAAGGAAAGTTCTGATTGGAAATCACTAAGGGAACGTTCCTGTTTTAAATCTAAAGCAAACAAAAATGATACTGGTAAGTTTTTTATAATTTGTATTTATTTTTAGCAAAAGTTCGTTTTGTAAAAGTATAGTAGGTTCAGTATCTTATTGAAAAACAAATTTATAGAAAAAAACTATATTTTTTTGCATTAATCAAAAGCCTATTTATTATTGAACTGATAAAATTATTTCTGTATTCATTTTTCTTTAAGTCAGCACTTTATGTTGATTAGCTTATATCTTTACTCAAAAAGAAAACTAGGAAAAGTTTATTTATATTTTTTATTGTTTTCTGTTTCAGTATTGGTGTTTGTATGTTTTTTTTTGTTGATAGCAAATAATAACAAATAAGATAAATCAAGTTTTCTGAAATTTAATTAAATAGAAAACTTCATGTGTTTAAAACAACAAAATTTTGTAGTTTGACTTAAGCTTATATGCATGCATAATTTGTTATTCTTGTAAAAAAAAGTTAGTAAATTAATTGCATAGCAATTTTCTTCAAATTTTTGCAATGTCTTGAAGGGTTGAAATGAAGGCATGTAAGGTAACACAAATTTTTTTCTCTAATCTTATAACTTTGTATATCTAAATATATAAATAATTATAAATTAGATTAATTTCAAATGACTAATATAGAAGTTACTACTTTATTCATTATTATCTCAAATCTTATAACTTTGTATATCTAAATATATAAATTGTTATAAATTAGATTAATTTCAAATGACTAATATAGAAGTTGCTACTTTATTCATTATTATTAGCTATTACCTGAAAAACAAAATGCTGGTGCTTAACAATTTGAAGATGGGAGACATGAATTCCTGTCTGTTATTTTTCTAAATGTTGGCAAAGGATGACAAAAATCTACATTATTAACAAATATTTACAAAAAATATTAATACTTTAATATTTTTTGTAAATATTTGTAAATAACGTAATACTTAATACTTTTACTGCTTAATTTTACAGCTTAACATTTTTCACTGCGTAATCTTCAATGTGTAAATGTTAGTAGTCAACTGTAAATAAATATACTTTTTAGATTGGGTTGATGTTTCTTGGGCTGAAAATTTCACATCAAAAACTAATATTGAGAATAACTTAAATGTCAAAGTTGTAGATATCTCTGACCCAAATGTTCAAGTTGCCATGTTGGAAGCAGAAAAAAGACATAAAAATGAAAGTAATAAATATCGACAAACAACTTTGGATAGTGCTTTGCGTCAGGTGGTGATGTCATTTGGGAAGCGTTCTTCAAGTGACAATCAATTAGCAGGAAAAAAAGACATTTTGCAATCTAAAAGTACATCTAACAGAAATGAAGATCAGCAACAAGTACAGATAGGGTCCCGCTTGGATATAGCAAATTTACAGTTTTTAATGGCTGTAGAAGATCTACTTGATTCATCTTCTTCTGATGTTGTTGCCAATGCATTAGTAGAAGCTGCCTGCTTGCGTGTTGATCAGCTTAAGACTGCCACAAAACCCTTCCGAAGTAACTTATATTTATCAAAAGGCCAACCTACACCTACAGCTGAAGGTTCAAGGGAAAACTCATTACCAGATACTGGTGGAAATACTCCTTCTCCAAACACACCACCAAATGGGAACATATCTGAATCAATTGTAGAAAATCTTGATAATTCTGTGGTGAAATCAGCAACAGTTCAACATTGGACAGATATTATTCAAAAGCAAGAAATTAACTCAGTTTCTAATGAATGCCTCACACAAATACAAAAGATGACAGCATCCATGTCAAATGTTTTGGATTCAATGAGGTTAAGTGATGCTTCTAAAACTGCTGGAGATATGGCGGATGTATTTGGTACTGAACGTGGTGCTGACTCATTTTCAGTTGCTGAGAATAATTTTTTAAATGATAATCAACACCCTTTAGACTCAAGTGTCTTAGATCTTTTAGCTGAAGCAAATGAGGCTAATTCTGAGACTGATGAGGAGGCAGAAGTTGATGAAGAGGCAGAAGTTGATGAAGAGGCAGAAGTTGATAAAGAAGGTAGTAATGAAAATATTGTTGAAGTTCATAACAATGAATACAATATCCATGATAGGGAAATTATATCTGATAGAAAAATAAATGAAGTTATTAATAAAAACGCTCACCAAGATGATTCTGGTAGTGATGAAAAAAATGTATACCTTGTAGATGAAATGTCTGAAGAAAACATTAAATCTGTTTTGCAGCTTCTTACTAGTGAGCCAACAAATGAGGATGGTAATAGAAGGATAACAAATTTGCTCAACGATGGTATGAAGAACTCACAAGAAAAGCAATATGCTCAGTTAACCATTCAAACTTCTTCTGAGAATGAAAAACTCAATACGAATGTTTCAAATTTAGTTGAAGAGACTTCTGTCAATGATGAACCTCAAGTAAATGCTGATGAAAATGGAAGCAAAGAAATAAAACAGCGTTCAATTAAAGTATCAGAAAAGATTAATGAAATTGTCAAAGAGTTTGAAAATAAAAAAACTGCCATGTCGATAAAAGTAAGTCCAAAGGTTTCTAAACAGAATCTAGAATCATGTAATACAAATAAAATTCAGCTGAAATCTGTAACTAAACAAAAGCCAAGTGAGGTAGAAAAAGGAGAAGATCTATGTACTTTAGAGGAAATGCTGCATGACCATTCAGAAAAAATAAATCCAAAGAAAACAATTAAGGAAAATGAACCAAGTGTTGCAGAAAAAGAAAAGGATGAACAAGATGAAAATGACATGTAAATTTTAGTTCTTTTTGTATAAATGTTTTTGTTTTTTACATTTGTATTTTATTAGTTTGTTATTAGCTTCAATGAAATAGTTTTTCTTATGATGTGGCTATTTATGTTGAAAAAATTCAAGTAATATTGATAATTTATTATGTACAGTGTTGAAGATATGGAGATGGATGATGATAATGAAGAAGATGAAGATGAAGAGTTTGATGAGGATGACATTGAAAATGAAGATGATCAAGAAGAAGTCTATGAGCCAATGCATGTGAGATTTTTAGTAAATCTGTTTACTAAATCATCTATTTACTAAATCATTATTTGCTAAAAAAATCTCCTAATATTCAAAAATCTGAATTTATATTTTACTTCTGTCAATGATTTGAATATGTTACAATCATTTAAATGTTACAATCGTTTAAATATGTTACAGTAATTTATAACTAAACTTAGTTAATTGTCTGTTATGATTTTCTCTTTACAACTCTTAAGGGTGGACGATTAGAGCGTCATTATGATCATCAACGAAGAATGTGGGACAATGATCTTGTTATAAAATGTCATCATAATGCGTTGGTCCCTGCATTTGACCCACGCCCAGGTCGAGTCAATGTTCAGCAAACTCAAGATATTCAAATCCCTGATAATGGTAACAGTTTCTGCTAATGTTTTCTTAGACTAACTAGAAAAATTAACTAGAAAAATTAACTAGAAAAATATATATATTTAAAAACAAAAGGCTAAAACTTCAGTTATAAACCTTTTTAAGCCTCTAGGCATGTTGTTTTTTAAGCCCCTAGGCAAGCCTTGCTAAACTGAGTTCAGAAATTGTATTTTGCTATGCAACAATCTAAAGATGGTTTTAAAAGGAGAAAGAAATAATAAGAAAATATAAAATTTAAACCTTTTTTTTCTCTCTATTTTTAGTGGATGAATGTAGAAAATCTTTAGCGAACGAAAGTTCTGACATCAGGCTGTTTCTTCGTGGTTTATCCAGTGCAAGTGGTCAAGAAATTGAAATTCCTCTTGACAATCCAGATGCTACAGTGTTTTCATACTTACAGACATTAGTCTTACATGGAGTTACAGGATCAAACATCAATGATAAATTAAGAAAAGTGTGGGAACCAATATACACGTCAGCTACTTTTAACATTCATTTCCTTTCTTCTACATTTTTTAAAAAGAATTTTTTTTTCTTTACATAACTATGTTTTTGTTGTTTATAGAATAATATACAAACCAAGGGATCTAGGAAGCAATTTAACAGATGACAACAGTATTGAAAGAGATTCAGTAATTATTTTTAAAACTTATTATCTTTCAACATTATTAGTTTGTTTAATTAAAACAATATCTTAAAGTTGCACATTTAATTTAGATTATTTCATATATAACCATTAATATTCTAGTGTGTTTATTCTTCAAATATAAAGTGGACAGTTGATTATGTAAAAGGGAATATTGGTAGCTTGGAGCTGCCTAAAAGTGATGTCATTAATTATTTGCAACAAAATGGTTGTCATGAATTCTTAAAAAAATGGAAACTTGTTGGTAGTACAAGAATTTGTCGAAGACAACGAAACTGTGCAGCACTATATGCAGCTTATAAGGTAGTTTTAATGTTAGTTTGCTGGTCATCAGAGATGATTAGTTAGTCTTTTATAAATGTTTTTTGATATTATTGTAACATTCAAGAGCAACCTAATTGTAGTTGATACTCCATGTCGTTATTAATTATTTGTAGGATTATGCCAAAAATAAGCTTTATGAAGAATTTGAGAATCCTGGTACAGAAGATAGTAGTATTAAAATCAAGCCGTCTGGTCAAAAATCACTTGAAGACATAGCTACTATTCATCATGTTCTTGATGTTATCAAGTCAATGTTTCGATTGTCTGAAGAGATGGAGTATGCTGGTAGGTTTTATTATTTATTATTATTACTTGACCTAGTTAGCTGCTTAAAAAGTTATTATCCTTTAGTATTTAGTTACAATACTAAGTTTTAAATCAAAGTTTTTTATCTTTTTTTGGTTTTTATGTCTTATTTTATATTTATATTTTTATGAAGATTTTAAAAAAACTGTTTTAAGAATTATCTTCTCTTTCAGAAGAAGAGCGTAATGATGCAATCGCTGAAAATTATCTTTCTAAAAAGCTCACAAACAAGTTGATGCAACAGATTCAGGTTCAAATGAATTGAGTTATTGTTGGTAATCATAAGGATTTGGTTAGAAAAAATTTTTACAAACATTTTTCTTTCATGTAGGATCCTCTTGCTTTAACAACAGGTTCTTTTCCACTATGGTGCGAATATCTAGTAATCAATTATCCAATGTTGTTTCCATTTGAAACAAGAAAACTCTTTTTTAGGGCAACTGCATTTGGATGTTCAAGGTTGAAACTCTGTCTTTTACCTATTTTTTTTTATTTCAAACTTTGAATTTTATTTTTTTAAAGTGTAACCATTTTTATAAAAACAGATCTATCGTGTGGCTTCAGAATATGCAAGATGCTGCCCTTGAGAGGTCACGAGGACATCCGACTCGTAGACTTGAAACACAGGAATTTAGGCTTGGCAGGTTAAAGCATGAGCGTGTAACTGTACCACGAGGAGAAAAGGTATAATTTTTATGTAAAGAATAGTGTAATAAATGTTTGTCTTTAATTGGTACTTTTTTGATTAGATGATTTACTGCATTTCTATTATATTAAGGGCAAGTTTAAGGATGCTTGAATTCTAATCCAAATATTAAATTATTCTTTTCAGCTCCTAGAAACTGCTATTAAGTTGATGGACTTTCATGCAGAACGTAAAGCCATCTTAGAGGTGAATTAATTATTTTGGTTGACTTACATCTTAATTGTGATCTGTATTTTTTTGAAAATTAACTTTCTGTCATTTCTTTAAATGTAAAGTGCTTGTTTTTCAATTGACTTTTCTATATTGAAATTAAAAATGTTTGATTTGTTTTTGAGAATGTAGCCAATTTTTTAGGTTGAGTTTGAAGGAGAAGAAGGCACTGGCCTTGGTCCAAGTTTAGAATTTTATGCCCTGGTTGCATTATCAATGCAACTTAATGATCTATCACTTTGGGTGACAACAGATCAGTTATCTTTGCATATAGATGTACGTTATTAAATTTGTGTTTTATTTATGTTTATGTCGTATGAATTACTACTTTTTATTGTTATTATTGTTATTATTTTTACTATTGTTGTTGTTGTTGTTGTTGTTGTTGTTGTTGTTGTTGTTGTTGTTGTTGTTGTTGTTGTTGTTGTTGTTAACATTTATTATTATTATTATTATTATTATTATTATTATTATTATTATTATTATTATTATTATTATTATTATTATTATTATTATTATTATTATTATTATTATTATTATTATTATTATTATTATTAATTATTATTATTATTATTATTATTATTATTATTATTATTATTATTATTATTATTATTATTATTATTATTATTATTATTATTATTATTACATTAATTTTCAATTATTATTATTAATTGTTGTTGTTGCAGTTTATTAGATGCTGTTTTTTCTTTTTCTCAAGTGTTTTGAGTTAGGGGTTTAAAACTTTATTTTTAAGGATTCGGAAAGGCTAGTAGAAGTTAATAGATATTGCTTACATCCTCATGGTTTGTTCCCTGCCCCGTACCCTCAAAATTCTGAAAGAATGAAAGAGATATGCAAATTGTTTGCATTTTTTGGAATTTTTCTTGCAAAATGTTTGCAAGATAATCGTCTTGTGGATCTGCCTCTTTCTCAGCCTTTCTTTAAAATGCTTTGTGCTGGTAAAGGAAAATATTCCCATATGTCCAGAACCTTATCAAATGCATCTGACTTAAGTGACAGCATATATACTGATGGTCTTCAAAGTATTGATGAATCTTCTGATGATATTTTTGATACAAAAACTGAATATGTTGAAAAGCTAGACTCTCACTATTTTAGTGATGTTCTCACAGAAAATGACTTTGAACTAATCCATCCAGATAAGGGTGGCTTTATAAAAGTTCTTCGCACCTTTATAAAAAAACGAAATGCAATATTAAGCGAGAAAGATTTAACTAGTGCACAAAAAAGTGAGTTGCTAGAAAAGCTAATGATTGTTACTGAGCATGGACACGAATGTAAACTTGATGATCTTGGGTAAATATAATTTATTGTGTTTTACTCATGAAGTTTACATAAAACAACTTAACATTTGATTTTTAATTCTTTTAACAATTCTTTTTTCTTCCTAAGCCTTACATTTGAATATGTTCCATCCTCTACGGTATATGGATTTCATTCTATAGAGCTAAAACCAGGTGGTGCAAATGAGGTAATATACTAATTTTCAAAACAGTCCCTTATCTAAAGGTGTTTACTTTTTTTATTCTTTATAGTTTAATTCTTTATAGCCCGTTACTGAAGAAAATGCGGAGGAGTACATAAGATTACTTATAGATTTGGCAATGCATCGTGGGATTGCTCAGCAGCTTGAAGCTTTTAGAGGTTTTTAACCATATTTAAAAGTTTTTAACCATATTTTAACGTTTTGTTCATCACTTCACTTACCATTAACATTTTGTCTTTAGCTGGTTTTAATAGAGTGTTTTCAATGGAAAAGTTGCATACTTTTAAACCAAATGAACTCCAATTGATGCTATGTGGAGAGCAAAATCCTAAATGGACGCGCGAGGAGTTAATGAATTTTACGGAACCAAAATATGGGTATCATAAGGAAAGTCCTGGTTTCTTGCGCTTTATAAACGTGTTATTGGACATGAACGGAAAAGAACGTAAGGTATAAAAAAATGAGACTAGTTTACATTCTATTATTATTATTATTATTATCATTATTATTATTATTATTATAATTATTATTATTATTATTATTATTATTATTATTATTATTATTATTATTATTATTATTATTTTTATTATTATTATTATTATTATTATTATTATTATTATTATTATTATTATTAATTATCATTATTATTATTATTATTATTATTATTATTATTATTATTATTATTATTATTATTATTATTATTATTATTATTATTATTATTATTATTATTAATTATCATTATCATTATCATTATTATTATTATAATTATTATTATAATTATTATTATTATTATTATTATTATTATTATTATTATTATTATTATTATTATTATTAATTATCATTATTATTTTTATTAATTATTATTATTATTACTATTAATTATCATTATTATTACTATTAATTATTATTCAATTAAAATACCACGTAAAATCAATTTTCTTTTTGCAGGATTTTTTACAATTCGCTACCGGTTGCTCTTCACTTCCTCCAGGAGGAATATCTAATCTTCATCCTCGGTTGACGGTTGTTAAAAAAGAAGATGAAGGCGATGGTAGCTTTCCTTCTGTAAATACTTGTGTTCATTATTTAAAATTACCAGAATATTCTTCAGAACAATTATTAAAAGAAAGACTCCTCGCTGCTACCAAAGAGAAAGGTTTTCATCTTAACTGAGCTTAAAAAATAGCAATTAATAGCGAGTTTGTACGCCTGGTCCGAATTTTCTCGAAGAATGTAACTACTAATCCATTACTAACTATGTATGACGCTTATTGTATATTTTGTGTTTTTTGATAAAACAAAACTGAACATATTTTTATTATTTGATGATTATTCGTTTTCGAGCTTTATTCAGAACAGTTCAAGATAAATATTTGAATTATGTTTAGTACCTTCAAGAATATTATTAGGTAGTGAAGTGCGAT
The DNA here is from genome assembly GCF_058129835.1 of Hydra viridissima. Classification (NCBI taxonomy): domain Eukaryota; kingdom Metazoa; phylum Cnidaria; class Hydrozoa; order Anthoathecata; family Hydridae; genus Hydra; species Hydra viridissima. Next base: position 3,319,446 of record NW_028324316.1, on the reverse strand, counting down.
GCAATTTTTTCTAAATAACAAATATTAAAGTTGTTAATATTGGTAGAAGCAGCAATGGTGGTGCATTTGGAATTTTTAGTATGGAAATAGTTTTTGAACCAAACATTTTGAATATTCCTGAACCCAAAAAGCCATCAGGTGTAAGCGTAAATTTTTTTTATGGTGGTGAAGCCATTCCTCTTAAAAACTATTTAATGAAACCATATCCACAAAACAACCTAAGAAGTAACCTTAAAAGTTAGAATACATAAATATCTTCTGTTGTGTGCACGTTGAATAATATAAAATACACATAATCTTGCAGCTGGATGGATTTATGTAGTAAATCACATTTAGTGAAATAGTTACCTTCAGTAGCCAATAAAACAGAAGTAGGCCTCGTTGCTCTTATCTCCTTAAATGAAGGTGAGGTATCCTAGAGACACCAATAACTACTGACATCTTCGATTGAATCAGCATCTAAAATTTTTTAAATATTTTAGACTCAAAAATTTTATCTCCATTTTACTTGAAGACAAGATCATCATAAAAATTTTAATCATCAATTAAGTCAACATTTACTTTTGTAAAATATTCATTTCGAAAAATGTTCTTGAATAATGTAGCACTTAAGAATTCAAAGCACGTGTATCAAACATGGTGTCCATTAGAATTTATTGTTTTCAAATTCATTGCCGCAGAGTTAGTAGTTTAGAATTGGTAGTTTTTTTTTTATGTAAAGCATTTATTTATAAGACCAATCTTTAAAGATGAATTTTTATCTTTAGACATGAATAGTAGATTTGGAAAAGTTTCATGTTTTGAAGTTGCTAAGAATAATCACAGTAAAGTAATACAAATTTCAGGAAATGTATGCGACAAATTATTTGTGTGAATTGTATGGCATTTGCGTCAGTGTTCATTACTTCACAGTGGAGAAATAAAACGTTGTTGTAATTGATACAAGTAAAAATAGCACACATTTAAATCCTACATATTTCGTAGTTGAAGTTTTAAACTTTTTTGTTAAATTCAACTTTTCCAAGTTAAAAATAATACCGAAAAAGTAAATGAGACCAATCTATGGTCAATTGCTCAGCATTATAATTATTGCCATTTCAATAAAATTAGATTTAATTTTTTGGGGTCTTAAGGGTTTAAATTAGAAAATGTCTGATTCAATTGATTAAAATTTAAAGATAAATACAGTGATTTCGATAACTGACGAAGATAACTACTGGGGCAGTTTTTAGAGCATCACCCTTCATTCCCTATTGATACTGTACCTGAAAGAACATCGCTTCCGTAGTTATTTCCAACTGTATCACTCACAATAGTTTATTTATAAAAATTCTCGTGAGTTTTTATAACTAATTGTAACTTAACTCGTTTGCAGTTATTTTGCTTAAAAGTGGTTTCAAGATTCCGTAATATTTAAAGCATGGCTTGGTTTGTAAATGCGTTGTGAATTTCCCTGTGGTAAATTTTAAGTAAAAATGAATTAAGTTGCTAAGCAACAATGCTACTGTCAAAATTTTGTCCCAAGTTTATAACATTAAATTAACCATAATTAGCTGGACAGTTCTTTAAATGTTTTTGAATTTTCGGATTAGATTAGATTCTTTAGAAAATGAACAAGGTTAGTTATTTGATTTTTGATAAATTGGGGAATTTTTTTGACTATTGCTTTACAATCTTGATGTTCCTCTTTTTTTGTGTAGTTCTTCTTGGTATTGTGGGTATTTAACGTGTACTTATCGACCTGCGATTATGTCAGGGTTTGTTACTACACTAATTGGGCTCAATACAGACCGTCACCGATGAAATTTTTTCCAGAAGATATAGATGTATCGCTTTGTACACATATTATTTATGCTTTCAGTCGAATAGAAAGTGGTTAGCACAATTATTATATTAACTTTTATTTTAAACGGCGCTTTAAAGAGATTGATAGCATGACGTAGTCTCTACATTATTACAGGGTCCACAAAGGAGTTAGGGGGTGAGGGCCTGGAAGGCCATGGGCCTGTAACTTTTAGTAAAGTAAATTTTGTTTACAGTAGCAATTGATCGTTTTTCACCTGCTTTTTAAAATTATCAAAATCAAAAATAATTAAACCACTGCAGTGCATACAATTTTCACCATTTCAAGTATTCGATAACGTGGCCCCCTTACTTAAAAAAGTGTTGCGTTGTTCTTGTATTACAATTCTTATCTCAAAGTTTTAAATAAAAATCTACTTTAGAAAAGAAGCTTGATATGTTTGAATGGAACGACGAGAAAATGTATGCTCGCATTATGGACTTAAAAAAAGTTAACCCAAAACTAATCATATTATTAGCTGTTGGAGGATGGAGCCACGAGTCTGGTTGTACGTAAATTATTTAATCATATGTTTTTGAAACTTGAGGAGCACAAAACTGTTTTCTTTTACAGAAAATAGTTCTAAATTTTATTTTTTAAGCGACCTCGCCATTTTCCATCATGGTCAACAATAATCAAAACCGTATAAAATTCGTTAAATCAGTGGTGAAGTTGCTCCGAAAAAATAATTTTGATGGTTTTGATCTGGACTGGGAATTCCCGGGTGGAAGAGGTAACTCACCGGCAAAAGACAAGGAAATGTAAGTATGTTAACTACAATTGAGATAACACAAATCAAAATTACTTTTTCTAATTATATAGAATTAATTACCCAAATATTTTTAAAATTACTTATTTAGGTTTACGGTTCTTGTGAAAGAGCTTGCAACGGCCTTTGAAAAAGATGCGGCTGAAAGCGGAAAACCTGCCTTGGTACTAACAGCTGCTGTTGCTGCGGCTTATGATGTCGTTGATGCGGGTTATGAAGCTAAGGAGCTTGCTAAATACCTTCATTTGTTACACATTATGGCTTATGATCTACATGGTACTTGGGATAAAGTGACAGGGCATCACGCAGCACTAACCAATGATGGGGGTAAATATTGAAACTCAAATGAAATTCCATTTTAAAATTTATACAAATCTATTTGCTCCAAACTAATTGTAAATGTACAATGAAATATGCTTGCTGATTAATATAGTTCTTTTTAAAATCTTAAAACAATGTAAAGCAAAAAGCGAAGAGTAAATAAATATGATAAATAAAAACTCTTTATTAAAAACCTTTTTTTTTCTTTTGGTTTTAGGAAAGTCTCCTAAACGGAAAGAATACACCGTTACTTATGCAGTTGAGCATTGGATTAGCAAAGGCTTTCCACCAAACAAAATCACTTTGGGTTTAGCAACTTACGGACGCTCTTTCTATTTGGAGGATGCTGATGACCACGGCCTTTCTGCAGACATCGATATATCGAAGAAAGATGATATGGCTCCAAAGGGATCGTTCACAAAAGAAGCAGGACTATTAGCATACTACGAAATTTGCTCAATGGGATTGACTGTTGTTCATGATAACAAAGCAGGAGCTCCCTATGGTTACAAAAATACTGTGTGGGTGGCGTACGATGATGCGAACAGTTTGACAAAAAAAGCCACACTATTGATTAAAGGTAGTCCATTATTCATCTTGGAATTATTTCAATTTCTCATCTTGAAAAGTCTTATTTTCTCATTTCGTCTTGCAATAATCTTATTTTGAGTTCTCAAAGAAGTTCTTAATGTAGGTTCTTCTTAAGTAATAAAGTTTCTTCTCAAGTAAAGTCTTAATGCATGTTCTCTTTTTTTCAGGTAAAAATTTGGCAGGAGCAATGTTCTGGTCGTTAGATATGGATGATTTTAACGGTAAACAATGCGGTAAAGGACGATATCCGTTGTTGAATGCTGTAAAGGATGCTTTAGAAGGTAAATCAAAAACAAATGGTAAAATAAATCCTGAAGAAACATCTTCAGGGGGTATTGTGATACCAAAGGCAATATATAATGGAAAATGCCATGCAGTAGGACTTTGGAAAGGATATCCTGGAATGGATATATGGTGCTTTATCAATTGTCCGAAAGGAATATGTCCAGTGTGCGCGTGTGCTTGTTAATTTCTGTTATTACTATTACGAATTCAAGCATCAAAGTTTTTTATAAAAGTTTGATTAAATATATGGGAAATTGTTTGTACGTAATTTTATCGTAATGAGACGTTTTTAAGCATGTTTTTGTAAAACTAACAAGCGATTTTTTATGCTATGATAAAATCTTAACTGAAGACACCTGTTAATTTGTAAAAATAAAGTAACAGTTTTAAAGTATTCAATGATGTGTTAGATTTTTTTTGATATTGTGGTAATATTGGATATTGGTAATATTAACACTAAAGTTGGTTTTTCCAATTATAATATTATATTAGGTGATAAGGAGTACGAAGGTACTCAAGGTTTTTGGGAATTTTTTATGATGAAAAACCCAAATGAAAGAATATATACAGACGAAGATTATAAAAATTATTCGGAGATTATGAAAAGTACCTATGTACTAAAAAGAAATAATGCAAAAGATGGTACAACAAGACTTGACTTGCTATTAGCAAGTAAAAAGGCTGTTAACACAAGATTAAGGAATGAAATTGTGCCAATATGAGATGAGTTGAAAAGGCAGCAAGTTTTTTATACAAATTCTTACAAACAAATAATGAAAATTTAAAAATAGTATAAGAATTTATATTACTAAAAATAATGTCTACATAATTAAAAATGCAGAAGTTAAAAGAATTGCGAAGTAAAACAAAAGCTTCGGTGTAACTGGCTACTCAAAGCTAATAAAGTCTGAGGTAATTAATTTGTTAAATGAACCATCAGCTCATTCGGAACCACGGTATAAAGCACTATTTAAGAAAGTTTCAAAAAGTAGAGCTAAAAGCATAGATCTAAATGATTTGTTCAAACATTGTTTTCATTTGATAAAATATTGAAAAGCTGGAGCTGATCAATTTATTAACAAATGAAAACAATCCACTAAATAAAGAAGTGGGTGGTTTAATTATATTCGATGATGAATCAGTACACATCGTTACACCTTCAGTGGTGCATAAAATAACAAATACACGACTTGAGAGTTTTTTCTATATTGATAATGAAATTAAAAAAATAAAGAGGAAAGATGTTCACCATGATTTACTAAGCTCAAAAACCAGATTTAAAGAATATATATACAAAAGTAAGACATACGAAAGAAACTTTTAAGAGTACCAATCAAAAAAAAGTTACTGCTTTGAAAAATTTTTCAAATGCTTTTACAATCGATGTTGATGTAGCATAACAAACCGATAGTTAAATTTATTGCGATCTTCAATCTTCAAATCTCTGAGATTAGAAGTAAAACATTGTATTTCTAATAAAACAAAAACAATTATAAAGATTGGTTCTAAAATGTATAATGCAAGTAAAATCATTATCAAAAAAGGTCAAAATTGGTATTGAAGTAGGAGATGCTGAAATTCTTTCTTTTAAAAGAACTAAAAGAACTAAATTTAAGAGCCACTGATTTTGATGAGTTTTATGACACCATGATTGATCGTATTATCGATCATTTTGTGGACTTTGCTGAAAATGGTAGAAGTTGAATGTTACACTCAATAGTATCTTTAAAAATAAATATGTTCCACTAAGAGGTAGTTCATACATACCACTTCCTAGACAATTGGCTTCTAAAAAGACTATGTTTAACATTAGGATAAGGATGAAAAATGTTTCCTGTGGTCTGTATCAAGAGCTAAATATCTTAAAGCACATAATAATGAATGTGAGAGTGAAATAAATATGAGTGGTATAGATTATCTTGTTTCAGTAAAAATATCCTCAATTAGTTTTCATCTTCCTCCTATTCCAAAGAAGGAAGTTTAAGTCATCCACCATTATTTTTTTATTATTTAAATTACAAAAAAAGCAATTAAGGTCATTTCCAAATATTTGAGGAAAGTTCTGAGTTCTCTTAAATAGATAGAAGAGTAGGTTTTTCAGAATTGATAGCAACCCACCCGCATCCTTCAACTTTAACACAATTTTTGATTTCTTAAAGAACTTCTTGAGATTTTTAAGGTCTGTGTTAGAGCTCCGACCTCAAGTAAATTTGAATCATAAAGCAAATGTGAAGTCATATTTACTGAAAAGATTATTGAAACAAAGATGAAGCTTGGAATGGGGTTGTCGAATGAGCGAGACCTAACATCTTCTAAAAAAGCGCGAAAACAAAAGAACAAAAAAATGCAGTGCAAAGCACTATGGCTCCGCAGGAGTTATAGAGGGGTTGCAGTGCGGTCTCGAAAGCTTCACTGCCTCAATTGGATGAACTACATAAACAAGTAAAAAGAAAATATGCTAAAAATTAGGTTATAGTTATAAATAAATTATGGGCTGCTGATGCTAGTCTCTCTTTAGGATTGAAAAGATATTTGAGAAAAACCAATACAAAATCTTTAGTAAAATGGGTTGGTTATCCAGACTTATTCTTGGATCAATAATAAAAATTTGTTCGACATTCCATAATAGTTTCTGATATGTCTTTTGTAAATGTAATATATCACTTTGCAATTACAATGCTTAAAAGTTTAGTACTAGTTGATGATTACTTAATGGTCAGATCCAATAGATCCATGGAACGAAGCTTTTTCGCTAAAAGATGCGGTTATAAGATAAGTATTTGATATTTCTGATGTAATTATAGTGCTCTGCGTCTTGACTCTCTCAGTGCTAATAAATGACTAAATTGCATCCATGTCTTTATGTTTGGTTACGTAACTAAATATAACAATTTCATAATTCTGTTGCAACCACAATAAATGGTTAAAATGTATTAATGTTTTTATGGTTGCTTATATGGTTACAATATAAAAATTTGACAGTTTTGTTGCAATAACAAAAAGTAGTGAAATTGTATCCATGTTTTTATGATTGATCACATGGTCAATTATTTAGCCATTTTTTTATTGCATACGTTTAAAAATTCGATGGTCGAATTTTTAACCGCTCAAAAAATTAATTCTGGGGATGGGTTTTTAATGGCAGGTGGATGGTCAAAAAAGAGGTGAGCCAGCTCTTCTATTTTTCTACTCCTTATTTCAGAATGACTTGATTTTTAGAATTCCAAAAGAACTTATTACAACCATAAAAATTATTTCGTAAATCTAATCAATATCTTTACGAACAATTCCTCTGATTAGCTAAAAGTTGGTGACAATGGGAATTTGAGGTCGAGAAATCTTATTAAAAGTGCTTGAATTGTATGGAAGAAATGTAAAGCATGGGATTTTTAGTTTTAATATTTAAACTTAAATTTTACCCAGCGCTTCGTTAATACTATAAAAGCCATTGTTGATTTGAGAAGCAAACACGATTTTCTCTTTTTCAGCAAGCTTACAAAAATGTTCTCAACCGAAACAATATACTTATGAAACCATACATGTGCGGTTAATTTAAATTAACCCTCTTTCAAAACTAATTTCTAATAAGTGTAAGCGGTAAGAATTTTTAATTTTTTAAATTTGGTTACTGAATATTACAAGTTCTAATAATGATCAATCAGTTGCTCAGCGTATTGCGTCATCAATTGCGTTGGATGCAAATATGGATTTATATGGCTAGAAACTCTTTGATGATTGAAGTCAATCAAAAAAGAAGTTCAAGATTATCTGCGTCGAAAGCTGATATTGATGCATCCTCAGCTGAAGAAATGATCTAACTCAGGGATAATGGACCACCGCCAAAAAAAACCTGCGAAGTTATCACTGTTCTCTACATTTACATAAAAAAAACTTTTTTTCATATATCAAAAAAAAAAAAAAAAAAAAAATTATTTTAAATACATTTAAAAGAAAGAGTTGTTCATAGAATGTTTGACCACAGTGAGGATATTTTTTAATAAAATCATAACGATTTTAGGAGAATACCTATACATTTTCCATGTACAAATTCTGCATTTTTAAACCTTTATAAAAAATTTACTAATAATAAACTTCTATATTAATCTCAAACAATAACATTCCCTTTTACAGCTCAAAATACTTTCCAATTACCTTTAACAAAAGTAAATCACCTTTTTATTTAGACCACCATCATAGCTTTGTTGCGAAAAAAACTCGGATCATAGACAAAAGGACGCACCTTCTACCTTACCTCGACGGTATGAAGTCCATTGGTGAATGATTTGTTCATTGTTTATTATAAACAAATTTATTGTCTGATATTTTAAATCCCATATAGTTTACAAGGAACAAACTGAACAAAAAAAACCTCAAACAAGGTTTTGATTTAATGTTTAAACGAATTTAAAAATGAAAAATACTTTTTAACAAATAACGTTTTTAAACAAAAAAAAAAATTCAACACATTTATTTACAAAAGGATGTCGATGCGGCAAGAAATTCTTACGATAGTAGCATCATGAGACATTTTAAAACTCATTTTAAACTTTAATTGCAATAAATATACCGAAGCGGAAATATAATATATTTTGATTAGAATTTTTATAACGAAGTATAAAAATGGTTGTTATTCATGAATAACATAAATAAGTCATAATCCATTATGATTTAATCTAAAGCTATTGCTTAATCATTGCCTGTGCATCCTCGATATTGCTAACACATTGCTTTCATCCAATTAAAGTATCATATATTTCTATACCCTATTTTTTTTATTGATCATGCTACCCGGATGAACATATTTCAGCTACTTGAAGACTCAACTCAACGTAAAACTTTTCTCCTTTTCATTTAGAAACCAACAAACAAATTGGAAAAAGATGGAAAAACCTGTGTTAATAATAATAATTAAAAAAGTTCTAAACTTGTTTTTTTTTTTAAGAAAAAAAGAGTTAAGAACTTTTTAACAAATTTAGAACTATTAAATAGTTTATATTTTTAATTCCAGTAAAACCTAAGTTCCACAAAAAGTAAAAGCGCTCGATTTAACAAAGAATTAAATTGTTTTTTTCTACATTACAGACGTTTAAATGAACTGGCTAGATTGCAACGTCGAACAAGCATCGGGGTTACTTTCGTTCACCATCGTTTGATAACGAAAAACCGATGTGAAATGTTATTTTTCTGATCATTTGGTTACGTTACTAAATTTGATTAATTAACGGTTTAAAACCGTTATGTCCCGAAAATGTCCACATGTTCGTTATCTGTCAGACTAAAATGTTAATAATCAAAAGAAATCTTTTAAAAAGTACTTTCTATTGAAAAGTGATTTCTATTAAAATAGACGAAGAGTTGAACCATCAGAAGCCAGAAGGAAGAAAAATTGCCTCAGAATAGAAGAGTTGAACCATCAGAAGCCAGAAGGAAGAAAAATTGCCTCAGAATAGAGCCCAATCTATAAAAACATCTACATTTGTATCATGTTTATGGTGCTCGATACTTTGTTTTAAATTTAGGAGCAACTACTAAATCCATTTGACGAATTTACATCGATTCATTTGAAGTAAATGTTTTATCGATCAAGTCAATTAGCAGCATATTGCCTCCAGCTGAGTGTAGTTAAGCTTCTTTTATTAACTTTGTTAACTAATTTCTTAGATCAGACAAAAAATACTATATCATAATTTGTGAGAAACAAAGTAAGTTTAATTGATAAGAAAAGTAAAATAATCTGATTAGTTAACAACAGAAATTGAAAAAGAAGATAATGCTATAAGTTCTTAAATTTATGCTAAATTTCCGTCTGTTCCCGAAAAATGGATGCAACCCTACCTGCTGGTCCCGAGAAAACCCTTTGGTGGATTGAAAGGGTACACCTTGCTGACTTCAAAAATGTCTTTCTTTAAATCAGACATTGAAGGAGGCCTGAGAAAAAAACATTTAAAGTTTGACCAGATTCAGAGAGTAAATGAAAGCCTTTCTTTGCATTTTTACAGAATTAAAAATACATTTAATTGTCAAAAAAACTCTTTTATTTGATTCCATAGCCATATTGTTTGAAAGAAAGATACAAACAAGGAGAAAATTAAAATCTAAAAAAATGATAATATGAACAAATCAAAATAAAAAACACAAAATTTAACAGAAATTAAGTTCTCTACTTTAAAAGGAAATCAAAATAAATTATGCAAAAACACGAAACAATTGAACATAATAAAGTTTTTCTACTTTAAAACATTTCAAAATAAATTATGAAAATAAAAAACATACAACAAATAAAAAAGATAAAATTTCTCTACTATAAAAGCAATTCAAACTAAGTAATAAAGATAAACATCCACAAAATAATCAAGCATAATAAAAGTTCTCTAGAGTAAAACCAGAAATTCAAAATAAATTATGAAAATAATAATTTGCATATCTAAAATGGGCCTCACTTTATATTTTTTAAAGGATTTTTGAGTTTATCTCAATCAAACACTTTTTGAAGCTGATTTCTATATTCTGGATGATTCTTGTCTCTTTTGAATTTTTGCCAATGACTAGTGAATATGTGATGCAAACTCTCAGTAGCCTGCTCACTGTAAATGCCAAGAGAGCAGTTTTTTCTTGAATTAAAATGCTTAATGTGATGAAAGACTGTGTGGACCTTTGGTGTTACAGATACATCATTTGAAAGAAAAGAAGCTATGAAATTTTCAATTCTCTTCTTATAATCTGGCTCGAAATCTTTTCCAACACAAAATTCCACAACTGCATTGAACTTTCTCAAAACATCAATTAGAGGAATTGGTTGAAAAGCACTCCTTGCTTCAGCAAATTGTTGAAAGTTTTCAATGTTTTTTAAAATCTTTCTGCAGTTAGGGCCTACAAGCTCCCCTCCATGAAATGGCTGAAGTGAAATGTGGATAGACGCCAACCACTGATTCACTTGAGGCCACCTGTCCTTTAGAGTCTTGATCAGAAGGTTGACAACACCTAACATATGATGGAGTTCCATGGGGGGAATAAAGACAAGGACAAGCAGGCTATCATTGTCTTGGAAAAGAAGAGGACAATTAACAGCATTAAAAAAGTCCTTTGCTCTTTTTAGGTCACATCCAAATTTCTTGAAGGCTTCATTAACTTTTTTGAAAGATCCAATAGCTTTTTGTAGATCCTGACTCTGCAAGATTTTTTGAACTTACATCACACCAACAGCAAGGATGTATGCTTGCATGAGACTGAAATCCACAAATAATGTTAGCTATCTTCATGTCACTAGACACCACAGACTGAACTTCTGATGCTTGAATTAAATCAAGAACTGTTTTGACATTGTCATAAACACTCAGGAACACTTTCTCCAATTGCAATTATCATTTGACATTTTACTCCTGAGTCTTTTGAAGACCTATGATGCAATTTAAGTTTTTTGCTTTGGTTATTTCCTGGATTTCGATTCATGACACCAAGGCTTACTTTTAAAAATCCACCTCCTGCATCTATGCCCAATTTGGTTAGAGGATTGTCAATAGGTAAATGCTTTTTAAGAAGTTTTTCATGAATAAGTTTCAATTTTTTACAATGGGCAATTATTCTCCTGGATATTTCTCCCTTTTCCACTTCACAAAGAACAGATGTTGCAATAAACTAACTTCACATAGAACAGATGTTGCAATAAACTAACTTCACAAAGAACAGATGTTGCAATAAACTAATCTGAAAGGGTCTTGCCATAAATTTGAAATTTAGCAGGAAAATTCTTTTCAACTATTTTTTCACATGCAACAAAATTCAAGGTAGATACCAATTTTATTATTTTGTTATTTGACAACCCTGTATTTGCTTGAACTTGGACTAGGTCTTGAGTTGTTAAGCTTTAAGATGAGGGTGAGGATGATGTCTGATGTGTTTGTGAAGATCCTATTAACAAAATTTTTCAAACCAATTTACATTTTTTTATGAAGAAAAGTTAGCTTATTATTAGTGAAACTTATAAATAGAATATAAATTTCAGATTTGCAGGCAGTCAATATTTTCAACTTTTAAAGAATTACTAAAACTATTATGTACTAAAAACAAAATTGATTTGTGAATCATCTGCAGCAAATACTAAAATAAAAGAAAGTTAAACTTTTTTAGCAAGAAGAACAAGAAATGAATTTCCTCCCTGAGCCTGTTTTAGTTTGATTGTCCCTTTAGGAGAAGGTGGTGATTCACACAGCAATTTCTTTGCAATCAAGCTGTGAGGTTTTCCTCTGGTCACTAAAGAGAAACAGAAGGAGCATCTTTTCTCTTGATGAATGGCTGACTTCACTTTCTAAATTTTTTCATTTAGTTGTTTTGTCAAGGGATGTTTTGATTTCCAATTCACTTTTGCAACCTCACATATTAGGTAATCACATGTAGTTGAAGACCAGGTGGTCTTGCCTATTCTGATTGTTGAAAAGTCATGCAGGTCTGGCATTTTCGTTTGAACTCCTTCAGAGGCCTACCTCATTACTTTTCTGCAGCACTCACAACGAGCAGATGGAACAGACGCATCATCAAAATTTATTGATTTTTGAAGAGTTTCAGTAATTTTTTGCTTCAGAAACTCTGTTAATTGTCTTTCAGCTTTTTTGAAACAAAAGATATAAATTACTTTTCTATTTTCATCATGGTTTCTTGTTGGTGCCATGATGAAATTTGAATGTAAAATTTGTTTTGATTGTTGAAGCTCATTGTTAGACTCCTGAACTAGTTAATTCATTTTTCAAGTATTTTGGTTTTAAAGTATATTCGAAGAAATTTGTCAAAATGTTTTGTACAAATTTTTCTTTTGTTTAGTGTACCTATCTTTGGCAGAAACTTAACAAAGTTTTATTGTCAAAGTACTAAGTCATTCTTAATTAAAATAATCTAGGCTTATAATTATTAGATTATGATTTTTTACCAATCTTATAAGATATTTTTAGAGTAATCTAGACTGTATGTTTACCAAAAGATACGTATCACAATGACAGAAAATTTGGGCGTAGCCAGTTATAGGCCTTTTAAAGAACAAAGTAAAAAAAGTAGTTTACTGCATTTTCATTCATAGTAATGGTTAATTATGGTTAGGGGTGGGAGTTAAGGTTAGTTTTAGTCTAACTAAAATAAGCCGACTACGTTTTAGTCAAACTAAATTTAGCCGACTAACTTTTAAGCCTAACTAAAATTAGTTGACTAAAACAAGGTTTAGTGCTATAAAAGACTTAGTAAACTATACCATGAAATTATATGAACATAATATGAATTATGACAAATAAATCAATTTAAAGACATTCATCAAAATTTATTGTTTTTAAGAAATTTAAAATACGAAATGTAATTTGTAACAATTAGGTAATAAAAATGTTTTGTTTGTACCTAGTATTGCCCCAAATTTTCTTTTATTGAACTAAATAAAAATTGGTTTGTTAGTAGAACAACTCCGTCAATAACAGCTGATATTTTATACCGAAAACATGATTAGTTATTAGAATTTTAATAATAATTTTTAAAAGAAAAACAAAACTGAGAGTTGAACAAGATATACATTCAATTACACAGTATAGAAATAATAAAAAACATTAATTGCCTAACTGTTTCAATCTCATTGTTGTCAATGTAAATATTTGCGTTTTTATGAGTGTAGAAAGAAATAAATTACGCATTATTACCTCAAAAAATCATTGCAGGTATTATATAAATGAAACCCCAAAATGCTTCTGCACATGACACACCTTTCAATAACATGGCACCATCTTATTTTATAAATTGATTTCACATGTATTTTACAATTTGTAATTCACTTTAATTAGAAATTGAAAAAATCCAGATCTGAACCAATTTTCGTTGATACTTACCGTCGCAACTACATTTGAAGGGCCCTAAAAGAAACTGTTAGGAAGATCGCATCTCCGTGTAGACTTTTCCAGCTGCAAATCTTATAGCTATTGAAACTTTAACGTCAAATATTTACCAAGACTGATGAAAATCAAAAATATTTTGCAACAATGGTTCAGACGGACAAACTGGTGGATTTCAAAACAAACGGATTTTATAACATTTGTAACCATGGCTGAATGTCTTACTGCGATAGTTCAGTCAAAACTGCATCAATATATTACACAGCCATGAAAAATAAAAATGGATATGACTTTTTCCACTTCTTTTTTGTAATTTATATAAATTGATTCAGTAGTCTAAAACTAACGTTTCAGTACATTACCTTCTTTTGAAGAAACGTGAAGGTAACTTCGGCTTTCAGTTACGAAGCTTGAAAATAGTACAAATGAGTTATTCGACTTTATAAAGTTTCTTATACTGAGTAAACCAGCAAAAAATAAAAACTTATCATTTTTTTGAACTAAAATGTTAAGAGTCTTTAATCTCAACTCTTTGGCATTTTAATCTGGAAGCTTTCATTATTAACTTTAAGATGTATATTATTGAAGATAGAATTTTACTTTAAATCACCACGGTTAGACCAAAATAAATATCCGTTATTTAAATATAAATCTTTGAATCTTAACTTAACGATTGTGTACCATTATGCACTAATCTAGTTCAATATTAATTAATTTATAGAGTGCTGAGTATGAGATTATATAAAAGTTTTAAGCTTGTACTAGTTGGACAGTTTTTTAAAAGCTTTTGAGTTTTCGGATTACGTTCTGTAGAAAATTTAGAAAAGCTTATGTTCTATAGAAAATGAACAAGGTCGGTAAATTTTTGAACAAATTAAGGAAGTTTTTTCTTATTGCTTTACAATCGTTTTTTGTTTTTTTTGTTTGTTTTGTGTGTGTAGCTCTTCCTGGCGTTGTGGCTGTTTAACGTGTACTTATCAACCTGCGATTATGTCAGGGTTTGTTACTACACTAATTGGGCTCAATACAGACCGTCACCGATGAAATTTTTTCCAGAAGACATAGATGCATCACTTTGCACACACATCATCTATGCTTTTAGCCGGATAAATAATGGTGAGCTTAGTTTTTACATAACTATCCCTAAAAACGTTGCCATAAAGATTGATATTATTATGTAATCTCTATATAGTAAACTATTAAAATAGGATATTTTTTAACCGAAGAAAATCAAATAAATACGGCCAAAATAGCTTGTTTTACACCAGTCTTTTAAGATATCAAAATCGAAAATAATCAAACCATTGCAGTGTATAAAATTTTCTCCATTTCAAACATTTGATGTGGCCCCCCCCTTCCCCCCCCCCCCACTTTAAAAAATTGTGGCGAGTTTTTTGTATCAAAATTCTTATTTCAAAGTTTTAAATAAAACTTTATTTTAGAAAAAACGATTCTTGATATGTATGAATCAAACGACGAGAAAATGTATGCTCGGGTTATGAACTTAAAGAAAGTTAACCCAAAACTAATCATATTACTAGCTGTTGGAGGATGGAACCACGAGTCCGGTTGTACGTAAATTATTTAATCATGTTTTTTGAAACTTGAGGAGCACAAAACAGTATTATTAGTCTGTTAAAATTTTTTTTTTTTTTTTTTTTTACTGAAAATAATTTCCAATTTTATTTTTAAGCGACCTCGCCATTTTCTATCATGGTTAACAATAATCAAAACCGCGCAAATTTTATTAAATCGGTGGTGAAGTTGCTCCGAAAAAATAATTTTGATGGTTTTGATCTGGACTGGGAGTATCCGGCTGGAAGAGGAAACTCGCCGGCAAAAGACAAGAAAATGTAAGTGTTTATTTCAATTGAGATAACGCAAACCAAAGTTGCTTTTTCTAATTACATTGAATTTAATACCCATCTATTTTTAAAATTACGTATTTAGGTTTACGCTTCTTGTGAAAGAGCTTGCAACGGCCTTTGAAAAAGACGCAGCTGAAAGCGGAAAACCCGCCTTAGTATTAACAGCTGCTGTTGCGGCGGGTTATGACGTCGTTGATGCAGGTTACGAAGCTAAGGAGCTTGCTAAATACCTTTATTTGCTAAACATTATGGCTTATGATCTACATGGTACTTGGGATTTTGTGACAGGACATCACACAGCGCTAAACAATGATGGGGGTAAGTATTGAAATTATGTTTAATTAAGGTAAATTGTTAAATTGGGTTTCTTCTAAGTGGATGTATTAATTTTGATTGACACTATCAAATTATGTTGCATGATTACAATATAAACACAAATGAAACTCAAATGAAATTCCGTTTTAAAACTCATATCAATCTATTTGTTCCAAACTAATTGTAAATGTACAATGAAATATGCTTGCTGACTAATATAGCTTTTTTTTAAATCTTAAATTTATGTCAGCCAAAAAGCTAAGTGTAAATAAATATGATAAATAAAAACTCTTTATTAAAAACCTTTTTTTTCTTTTGGTTTTAGGAAAGTCTCCTAAACGGAAAGAATACACCGTTACTTATGCAGTTGAGTATTGGATTAGCAAAGGCTTTCCACCAAAAAAAATCACTTTAGGTTTAGCAACTTACGGACGCTCTTTCTATTTGAAGAATGCTAATAACCATGGCCTTTCTGCAGACATCGATATCTCAAAGAAAAATAATCTGGCTCCAAAGGGAAAGTTCACAGAAGAAGAAGGATTATTGGCATACTACGAAATTTGCTCAATGGGATTGACTGTTGTTCATGATAACAAAGCAGGAGCTCCCTATGGTTACAAAAATACTGTGTGGGTGGCGTACGATGATGCGAACAGTTTGACAAAAAAAGCCACACTTTTAATTAAAGGTAGCTCATTGCTCATCTCGTATTTATCACATTTTGTGTTTTCTTTATGTAAAAGTTTAATCCATACTGTCCTTTTTTCAGGTAAAAATCTGGCAGGAGCAATGTTTTGGGCTTTAGATCTTGATGATTTTAACGGTAAACAGTGTGGCCAAGGACAATATCCGTTGTTGAATGCTGTAAAGAATGCTTTAGAAGGTAAACCAAAAACAAGTGGTAAAATAAATCCAGAAAAAAATCCTTCTAAGAAAATATGGCACCATGGGCAACATAAAATGAAAAATTTCATGCAGTAGAACTTTGGAAAGGGTATCCTGAAATGTTTATATGGTGCTTTATCAACTGTTTGAAGGGAGTATGCCCATTGTGCGCGTGTGTTTGTAATTTCTGTTATTATGATTACGAATTCAAGCATCAAAGTTTTTTAAGATTTATCGGAAATTGTTTTTGTATAAATTCACTGTTTTTAAGCAGAAGTTTTTAAGCATGTTTTTGTAAAACTAATAAGCGAATTTTTTATGCTATTATAAAATCTTAACTGAAAACACCAGTAAATTTTGAAAAAGTAACATAGTTTTGAAGGCATCAATGATGTTCTGCTGCATTCGTCAAAACCTATAATACCTTTGATGAACTTAACACATTTAATTTTTGATGTGCAAAATCATGTTTAATAACGAACTAACACTAGTCTTATTCTTAAATAAAACGTAAGAAAATCAATTTTTTGATGGTAGTGGAATACATGATCGGAAAGAATAAAAGCTGAGTTTCAATAATTAGCATAGTATTTTCAGCAGCCATTTTTTAAACGAAGATACGATGCTACAAAGTTGGGTAAGCAACTTATTCGGTTCATACATATGTATATGTATATATATATATATATATATGTACATTAGGGTGGGTCAATTTTTTTTTTTTTTATGAAACATGGAAATAAAGTTGCATTTCGTTGTCTCTATTAATGATATGTAAAAGAAATGTAATAAAAATTTTATTTCGTTTTGCCAACTTTAACTTAAATTTTACTATATAAGGTCAAAATGATGCTATTTTACAACAGTCGTATAATTGCAGGATAAAAGCATTAAGATTTAGATTTTTTGATGATTCATGTTAATAATATTATATTAATAGTATACAAACTTTGCAAAAGTTTAGAGCACCCTACGAAATATAAAACAAAAAGCTGTTAGTGTTGTTTGTTGACTTCCGATTAACATGATCCTTCACTTCGTTATAAGATATATACTTACGCTGTTTGTTTTTTTGTTTTAGTGTAATTAGTTAAAATTGAAAATAAAAATGGCTACTGTTAAAACACGAAGTGAAACTGAACATGGTATACTTGGACAACCAAGACCATTTCAAACAAATCAACTGCCAACTTCTGCTGATGTTTTTAAAGCATATGACTATTTACTAAAAAATAACAATTGCACAAGTGTTACTGAAAGAGCAACAGTCATAGCTAATGAAATTAAAGCACTGTACAACAAAGCAAGTATTCCTACCATTGCAGTCAGCAGCTTAGTTATTCGCATAAAGAGACTAATCAACAAAGTACATGAGCTTGGTAAATACTCTGATCGCAAGAAGTCCTCTGCAACATTTAAATCAAGTTTGCAGATGTTAGACCAACTATTCGATATTTGTCTGTGTAAGTGTTTTGATAATGGTGTTCGAGAAAGGTCAGCTTGTTTATGTCCACTGCCAAAAAAAATTCCAACACTTGAATGGGAGTTCTGGATAGATCAAAAAACGGTACGGAAGATGGTAATAGGAAAAGTAGACAAAGAAGAAACAATTAAGCTGCAGAAGAGAGAAAAAAGAGGAAGTAAAACATGCAATTTACCAATTACAGATAAGAAAATGAAATTTGATAAAGAAATTGATCCAAATGAAACATATTGTAGTGATAATGAACAGTCAAAGTCAGATGAAGAATTTTTGCCAATTGAGATGTCAGATGATAAAGTCATGTCAAGTTATGAAGTGATATCAAGTGATAATAAGATGTCAAGTGATGAAGAGATCAAAGTTTACAACACTAAACAATATCCTGAGTTGTGTAAGGCCATGGATAGGTGTAAAATCAGTAACAGAGATGCTTGCTTAATAGCAAATGCAGTACTAAAAGATTTAGATCTTATAACACCAGAGAATGCTATTGATCCAGCAAAACTTCGTCGTCAGAGAAATATGTGGAGGAAAAAAGAAGTTGAAAAGCATGCTGCTGAAGTCCACAATGTACTTTGCATTGGATTTGATGGGAAGCAGGATATCACTTCCGTTAAAGCAAGTGGTGTCCGACGAAATTTCAAAGAAGAACATTATGTGATAGTGTCATTTCCGCAAAACAAATATGTCAATCATGTCATGCCACAAAGTAGTAAAGCTATTCATATTGCACAAGAGATATTATTGAGCATCAACAACATCAAATCATCAGACACTTTAGCAGCAGTTGTTTGCGATGGTTCTGTGAATAACACAGGTCAACACAATGGAATAATCAGAAAATTAGAAGAAGGTCTTGGGAGAACATTGCAATGGTTGGTCTGCTTGTTACATGCAAATGAACTACCTTTTAGAAAATATTTCTCGGTTGTGGATGGTGGACATTCAACAGGTCCAGCTACTTCAACAGGTAAAATAGACATTGCACTAGATTTTGATCCAAAAGATTTAGATACTGTGAACTTTAAACATATACCTGGTAAAGTTGAGGATGTAAGTGTTGATGTCAAGAAAGATTTAAGCTCTGATCAGATATACCTTCTAAAAGCTTGTTTAGCTGTTCAGCAGGGATACACTGCTTGTGATCAAATATTGTTCCTCCAGACTGCTATGCCAGGAAATTTGAACCATGCAAGGTGGCTAACAAAGGCCAATCGTATTTTACGTTTGTATATGTCTAAAGAAAATCCTTCAAAACCATTGCAAAGAATTACAAGATTCATCGTAAATGTTTATGCGCCATCGTGGTTCAACATAAAGCGTCATTCTTCCTGCCTTGACGGAGCAAGAAACTTCTTTTATCTTATGAAGCAGTGCTATGAACTAGGGAAAGAAGAGTGGAAAATTCTTGAACCAGTGTTGCAAAATAACTGCTATTTTGCTCATCCTGAGAACATTCTTCTTGGAAGAGTTACAAATGAAAATGTATCAATTAGTCAGTTTTCGTGTGACAAAATAATTGACGCACGAGCTACATCACAAAGTAGCAAGATACGTGTCTTTGATAAATCAAGCATCAAGCTTAATCCGGAAGCTTCGTCATTCATAAAAATGATCGACTGGTCTGTTGCTATCGCAACCCCACCACCGCTTTTATCAACTGTTTCTAATGATGATCTTGAACATTTCCAGTTCCACTTTGATGTCTTGAGTGGTATTCCATGCCATTCTCAGGCAGTTGAGCGGACTATTAAAGACATCTCTGCTACAACTATGAAAGTTTTTGGGCACAAATCACGACATGGAATGATTTTGCAGTGTCGCAAATCTCGAGCAGAATTACCGAAAATTGACTCTAAATCTGACTTCTTGAGCCATAACAAATAGCAAATAACTGAAACAAATTGCTGTTATGTGTTGCCTACTACACTCTGACTATTTCTCCTTTAACAACTGCTTGCATTTTTAAATTTAATGTAACAAGATTTCGAGTAATGGAATATAGCATTAAACCACATGTATTTACATTATACGATTATAGAGTAAATTTAATTCCCAAAGCTGCGGATCCAAGACACGCTTTAATTTTATTTCAAAAGGAGTTTTTTTCATAAGTAGACTGTAATGCAACATTTTAATAATGTTTCACAGCCCCAACTTAAAATTTACATCATAATGACCCACCCTAATGTACATATATATATATGTGTGTGTGTGTGTGTGTGTGTGTGTGTGTGTGTGTGTGTGTGTGTGTGTGTGTGTGTGTGTGTGTGTGTGTGTGTGTGTGTGTGTGTGTGTGTGTGTGTGTGTGTGTGTGTGTAGTGAGTGTGTGTAGTATGATTATAAAGGTCAAAACAGTTCTGGTTAAAGCTAATGCACTAGTCAACAATTTCGTTAGTGTTAGTACAGACAGTGTATGGCTGACAAATATGTTGGGTTTATTGGCTCATTAAAAAGTGATCCTAAAACCCAGCAGAATTTGCTTGCTTGTCCATGTACTTTAGACTTCAGACAGCCCCCCAGAAAAAAGTCCGAAGCTGTTAAGTCTAGTGACCGGGCAGGCCAATTTAAATCACTCTACTTGTTGACGATTCAATCAGAAAATATTTGTTGCAATCAATTGCTTCTCGAGCAGTATGGGCCGTAGCACAGTTCTACTATAAAGAACTATTCTGCACTTGTAATCTATTTATTTCGGGCACCAAAAATTGACTATTGACGGTAGTTGTATTACCTCTGTCATCTTTAAAAAAAAAATTACAAAAATAAGCAATCAGAAAAATATATATATATATTTCTAAGGAATGCCGTGCTCGTGGTCCTGTTTGTAAGTTTTTGGAAGTTGTCGGAGGTTGTCTCTACTTCTTCAAATCCATTAATCGCCGAATTATTTTGTGCATACATCGTTAGTGATACAGAACTGAAACATGAAAATAGTACAACTTTTCAAAAGTTAAAAGTAATAAAAGTAAATGCCATGACTAGGACCAAACTACTGAAACCATTATAAAAAATAAAAAGCTTAAGCAAAAGTACCCAACTTCATCCACAAGTTTATTTGCTAAATTTCCCTGATTCCATAGTCTTGGTCTAAGAATTATGCTGCTTGGTCTAACAATTAAGAATACTTTTATGTAACAGAATAAAAAACTAGTGTAGCACGAGGCTTTAAAAAAAAAAAAAAAAACAACATTTTATCAGTTCTTCAAAATCTTAAACAATGCTAAGAAAAAGTAGGCGATTTTTATCACGATGACGAGTTTACAAGGCAACTGGCCATCAACTTTAAAAGTTGTATATAGTATTCAAAATAAAATTTCCAACTAAAAAGTTAGTTTTTCTAAGGTTTGTAGGTTAAATCCTAAATGGTGTATTAAATTAGGGTCATCTGGAACCCATTCTGTTTGTGTCTGTACCTTATGTTGTTTTACGTGAGAGTGGTATTGTAAAACGAGTTCATTTATTTATTTTAAATATTAATATACAATATAATTAAACACAAAGAAGAGATTGTAGATCACAGCAAGTGATAGAAGAGTTGCTCGAGTCCGTTGTTGTTTCTTCAAGAGAGCGAGGTTTCGAAGATCACGCTATTTATACATATTCCCAAGGGGAAAATAATTGTTTATATAATATTAACCAATCCAAACACAATACGCTTTACGATTTGATTAGCGCAACACCTTACACCAAACCGCACATCAGTTAACAAATGCAATCAAATGAGAATCAAGATCAAAAAACGCGAGAAAAAGTTTTTGTATAAAACGTAAAAATCAAATTTATTCATCCACATAGACCATTTATGCAAATATATTTTCCAATTACATCAGATTTAAACTTTGATTTTAAAAAGAACTTTGATTGTAAAAAATAATTCTTTAGAGAACACCTTTTTAAATTTACATATAACAATTGATAGTAACATTGATAGTGACAATAGGTAGTAACAATGAATAGTAACAGTTGGTAGTGACAATAGATAGCAACAATGAATAGTAACAACTGATAGCAACAATGGGTAGTAACAATTAAAAGTATTAATGGGAAAACCTTTGTCAGCAGTTATATCACTTCTAGCCTTTAAATTGAAAGTTTCGTCTATCCTTCATTATATGATTTAATATCTTAATTTTTATAAATAAATGTTTAATGATATTCGCAAAGTAATTTTGTGTGCTTATCAGTCGATTTTAACTTCTACAGCCTCAGCGAGAGGCCTGGGTAAAATTTAAAATAACGTTAAAAATAAAAATGTTTTTCATCTCTCCTCTCACAGTTTAAGCAATCTTAATTAATATATTCTTCGACCTCAAATTCACTTAGCCACCGACTTTCAGCTCATCAGAGAAATTATTTGTAATGCTATTGATAAATAACGAAATTATTTTTTACGGCAAGGAGGGTCAAGACTGCAATATGAAAAACTTAAACAAACAATATCTATGGAACCATTTGGAATTGAATGCTCAAGTTTTCTGATTTATTTTTTAGTACTTAGATCTTTCAGAATTTTAAAAACAAAGCAATTCTCAAAAAGATGGTGTCGATGCATGGTTAAATTGACGTTTCTCTCTTTACAAAATAAATTTCTTACAAATGCGAGCGATCGAGGTGTTTTTATTTTTTATTCAACTTGCTTTAAATTATTTGCTAATTTAATATCACAAATTCTGATGAATTTATTAAGCAATTAGAATATTTAACTATATACTGCCTTAAAATGTACTTTTTCCAATTCACTAAATAAATGTATCGTGTACCCGTGGCACGCTCAATTTTGGCTAAGAAACCATGTTTTGTAATGTGAATTGGATTTTGTTTTGCTGTCCACATTAAACTCATCGAGCCTTTTCATAACTTCTTCTAATTGAGTTTCAATTAGCGTCGTTGTATAACTTGTAAATAACTAACTGAAAGTTTGAAAATTCCCCTATTTAGTATGAGACTTCTATGGGTAGTCGCTCTAATTAATGGAGCTCTGTTTATTGCTTTATGCTCAGAATTGATGATGAGCCCAGTGTAATGCTTTGGATAAAATACGAATTTTTAAGGCTAAAAAATGTGAAACTCTTTGATGATTAAAGTAGTCGATCAAAAAAGAAATTAAAATTATTTTTATCAAAAGATAATATTGAAGTATCCTCAGCTAAAGAAGCGATCTAATACAGGGACAATGGACCAACGCCAAAAATACCAACGAAGTTATCACTGATCTCTACATTTATATAAAAAAGCTTTTTTTATATACATAAAAGAAAAAAAAAAGGCTTTTTTTATATTATTAAAACAAAGAGTTATTCTTGGAATGTTTGAACACAGTGAGGATTAGAACAAAAAAATAACGATTTTAAGAGATTACCTATACATTTTCCATATACAAATTCTGCATTTTTAAACCTTTATAAAAAATTTACTAATAATAAACTCTATTTTAATCTCAAACAAAAGCATTCCCTTTTACAGCTCAAAATACTTTCCAATTACCTTTAACAAAAGTAAATCACCTTTTTATTTAGACCACCATCATAGCTATTGTTGCGAAAAAAACCCGGATCATAGACAAAATGACTCACCTTCTACCTTACCCTGACGGTATGAAGTCCATCGGTGCATGATTTATTCATTATTCAGTATAAACAAATTTATTGTGTGATATTTTAAATCCCAAATAGTTTACAAGGAACAAACTGAACAAAAAAAACCTCAAACAAGTTGGTTGATTTAATGTTTAAACGAATTTAGAAACGAAAAATACCTTTTCACCAAAAAAAAAACAAAAACTCAACACATTATTTCACAAAAGGATGCCGATTAGCAGAATTGATGAGCGATGCGGCAAGAAAAAAAAATTCTTAAGAACCTACATTAACATTTCAACATGGTCCTTAGGATGGGATATCAAAAAAACTTGAAGTTGAAAATTTCAAAATACCATCTTTTCTCAACCAAGTTACGATTATTCTAAACAAGAAATCATTATTACTAATTTACATCTCAACAATTTATCTCACCCGAGACTAACACTTTTTTTTCAAAAAATTTTGCCCTCTAAAACTAAATAGCGAAGAATGATTTATAATTGCTTCTTTATTACCTTTTCACCTAAATTGTACGAAAAGTTTAAAGCCCCCCCCCCCTTACTCCTCAGGGCTCGAAAAACTCTTAAATTTCATATCCATAAAAAAAAACATTTAAAAAGAAGTTAAAAAGTCACTAATTCGAGACGAAAACTCCTGTAAGCGCGATCATGCATGATATTTTGCTTGTTTAATATACCTTTGAATAAAATCTTTATAATGATTTTAAAATGGTTTAAAATATCCCATGATGCTACTGTGTCCTCAACAGACACCTTCATTACAATAAATATACCGAAGCGGAAATTTAATATATTATGATTAGAATTTTTATAACGAAGTATAAAAATGGTTGTTATTCACGAATAATATAAATAAGCATAATCCATTATGATGCAATCTAAAACTATTGCTTAATCATTGCCTGTGCAACCTCCATATTGCTAACACATTGCTCCCATCCAATTGAAGTATTATATATTTCTTTACCCATTTTTTAAAATTATGCTATCCAAGATGAACATATTTCTTAAAGACACAACTCAACGCAAAACTTTGACTTTTCTCCTTCTCATTTAGAAACCAAAAGCCAAATTGGAAAAAGTTGGACAAACCTGTGAATGATGATAATTAAAAAAAGTGACTATTTTTCGACATTGTAGACGTTTAAATAAACTGGGTAGATTACACCGTTGCAACTACATTTGAAGGGGCCTTAAAAAAAACTGTCAGGAATAGCAGATCTCCGTATAGACTTTTCCAGCTGCAAATCTTTTTGTAACTTTAATGTCAAATATTTACCAAGACTGATGAAAATCAAAAATATTTTGCGACAATGGTTCAGACGGACAAACTGGTGGATTTCAAAACAAACGGATTTTATAACATTTGTAACCATGGCTGAATGTCTTACTGCGATAGTTAAGTCAAAACTGCATTAATATATTACACACTCGTGAAAATAAAAACGGATATGGCATTTTTCACTTCTTTTTGGTAAGTCATATAAATTGGTTCAGTAGTCTAAAACTAACGTTTCAGTACATTACCTTTGAACACAAAGAAGACGCTCGTGATTATGTTTTGATGTTTTTTTTGGGAGTCGCGACAACCGAATAAGTATTTTCTTAAATTTTTTCCTGAGTTGATTTTTTTTTTTTTTTTTTTTGCACAAACGAATCAAAAATTTTTAAAAAACTAACTTCTTTTTAATAAATGTGAAGGTAACTTCGGCTTTCAGTTGCAAACCTCGAAAATAGTGTAAATGGGTGATTCAACTTTATGGTAAAGTTTCTTATAGTAAGTAAACCAGCAAAAAATAAAAACTTATCATTTTTTTGAACTAAAATGTTGAGAATTTTTCTTTAATTTTAACTCTTCGGCACTTTAATCTGAAAGTTTTCGTTATTAACTTTAAAATATACATTATAGTAGATAGAATTTTCTTCTATATCGACACAGATCAAAATAAATATCCAGTATTAAAGTGTAACCATAATTTACTAATTTTGTCTAATACTAATTAGTTTATAGAGTGCTGTGTGCGGGATTTTACATAAGTTTAAAGTTTGTAGGCACCTGTAAAATTCGGGCCCGGAAAATATTTTCCATACCCACACAGCTCTAATACGTATAGTCTTTACGTATTATGATTGTATTAAAATATACATTGTATAAATGCATTAAAATTGTTAATAACGTGTTTAAAATCGCATTAAAAGAAATTCTTAGAAGCAAGTGGTCAATAAAAAACTCTGTTGAAATTAATGAGAAAGAGTTAGCGTAATAAAAAAATTATTTAATTTGCAACTTTTTCATTTCACAGCAATAGTTTTGGGTGACCCATTAGGTGTATATAATTAAAATGAGAGATTTTATGACAGCTTTTGTAAACAAGATTTTGAAATCAATATTTTCTAAAAATTCACTGTTTTCAACTTATAAAATGATTTTTTTTATTACAATAGAAAAAGAAGAACAGATTTTCTTTCCTTTTTTTTAAAAAAAAGATTTTATAACCAAGCGTTTCAAATGTGACTTTAAAAACCATTGCTCATCCAAAAATTTTATTGAAACTAATACTTTAAATTGAAATTAGTCCCAGCTAATCGATATGCGACGAAACGCTCGCAAACTTTATTACTGTTCAGAGTTGTTTGCTGATTAATTGCTGTGTACTTTTAAACAATGATCAAAAATTGCAAATCTTTACAATATACTTATGGAAAGATGAAAACATTTTAGAGAAATTAGTCATTTCAATAATCAATTTCTAGCCCCTATAAAAAACGCATGATATAGAAACCACATCCACTTAAAGCTGCTCAAGATTTTATAAGATAGAATGTGAATTTTATAAAGATTTCATAAATTATAACACAAGACGTTGAGTTTTAAACAGCCCCTAAAAAGTGATTCATTATGGCGAAATTCATTATGGCGCAGTTAAAAATGATGGGATTTTTCGTTCGACACAAAATTATTAAGTATAATGGGGTTTTATTTCCCAAGGATTATTGATATAATAAAATAATCCTCAATTAATTTTTCCATCAGAACTTTGATTGCTGCTTTACAAATGTTATTAAGGTTATGAGATAAGAAATGTAAGTTTATATAACAATTAATACAATTAGTCGTCAGGTAATACATTTATTATGGCAACTTTTATTTACAAATTAAGAAAACACATCCAATTAAATAATTATGATACACAAATGTTTTATACTTAAGCTAAATGTGTCTGGAATTGAGAACCAATTTTGAAACAACTATTTCCTAAGAAATTAAAGGGAAGATTTACTTTCACATAAAATAAAGATAAGATTTGTTTTACTTACATAGCAGTAAACTAAGAAAATAAATTCATGACATGTAGAGAGAACAAGGTTTCAGGTAGACAACGTGCAGGCTCATATTGAATGAATGACATAATTCAAGTAATTTTAAGTTGATAGACGATGCTATCTTGATATATATAAATTAAGTTTTCGTCTTTAGTTTTACGCACAGAGTGCAAGAATAAGGATTAACTTCTTTATAATTTTTACAACTTTTCAAAGTTCACGCAAAATTTTGTTTTCCGTGTTTAAATTCAAAATTAGATTCTTAGAGGAATTCAAATGAAAGTAAAGAAATGAAAGAAAAAAATGGAAGTAAAGAAATGTATATATCTATTCATTTCTTTATTACCCTTTTCAGCAAATAATTTGAGGATTAGTTATTTTAAAAAATTATTCTTTAATAATTTATTTTTTCACCTACTTTCCCCTCGTTCTGACATTTAGATAATGTGTTGCTGTTTAGTTTTAATCAGATCATTATGTTAAGCATAGTTTGACATGCTTTTTTTCACCGTATTTAACTTTGGGACTTTGTTTAAACTTATGAATTCCAATTTTTTTTGAGCAGTCGAATATTTAAAACAATTCTTCAAAACCTTTTCGCATTTTGTTGATCTAAAAGCATTCGCTTTTTGTACTAACCGCTTTACTGAACAGCTTACCAATTAATCTTTTCTGTCACTTCATTGGAATTTAGTCCCTTGTTAAAATAATTCTTCTTCGTTAAATGTGACTCCAAGTTTACAACGATGACTTGCTGCCAATCTGCTGACTCGCATTTTAATAGATTTTAGATATAATAACAAAAAATTTATAATTCTTTTCAAATGCGTTCAACTGCTTTTTTATATCCGGCTAATTAATTTAAATTCATCGCAAATTAATTTAGCAGAGAATAAAGAAATTTAAAAAATATTGGCACAAAACAAACAAAAAAAACTATAAAAAAGCGTCCAACAGCTGCTTCCAGATAAATTCATGAATCACCTAAAATATCCTTCAGTTTCACCAACAGTGCAGAGAGAGGAATAATCTTACAAACTACTGATAGATTACATAGACGTTAAAAGTAATGACTTATTTTAGTATATTTTTATTTTTAGCACAGTTAAAAAATTGACTAGAAACTTTATTTAACGTTTTAGGCATAAAAATGAATGGCCGAACGATATTGATGTTCATTTCCTTCATTGCTGCATCAGGCGAGCTGTTAGTGAAAGCCGAAGAAAAAAACCTGGACATTGGAAAATACGATGAGTTATTAGAATCCTTGAAGGAATTTTTACAAGTTTATATTCAGAACAGCGGCATTAAAAGCAACAGTGAAAAAACCAATGGATATGAAAATGTTGGTAAGCTTTCACATAAATACACACTTGAAATCTTAAAATAAAGACACTTTCGGAAAAAATTAGCAAATTTGAGTGAAAAAATATTTTTATTATGACATGAAATTAATTTAGATCTAAAAATCCAAATCCCAACGGAATCAACAACAGAACAAAAAGTGCCAGCAAACGGAAGAGAAATATTTAATGGCTTTAATGAAGTACATGAAAAAAAAGAAACAAAAAACGAAAAGCGTTCCGACAAAGAAGCTGCTGAGCAATGGATGAATGGACGATTTGGAAGAGGAGCATATAATGTATGGCTATCACGTGTTTTGGAGAAGCAAAAAAAACGATAATAAATATTTTGAAAAAAGTCTTAAACTTACTATCTCGTTAGAAATCGTGTATGAAAAAAAAAAAAAAGAAGTTATTCCAAATGTTTTATAATGCAATAATATTAGAAAAAGATTTATTTACGTGAAACTTTTTTAAAAAAAAAATTCCTAAAACCAAAACAATTAGAACTTAAGCCAGCAAATGGAAAAACATTTGAAAAGTTATAGGACGGCTGCGATATTTGAAAGCAAAAAAAAAAAAAAAAAAAAAATCTGATATAGCCCTATTTAAATAACCTAAATTTACATTTCCGTTGAATTAGCGTACTACGCCTAATTGCGCCATTCGGAAGGGATTATCTATCATTTTTTTATCCTTGGACTAGTTAATCGTTTGCTTTTTTTAAATGCATGTTTGCAAATAAATGTAAGTGTTTAACATATTAAAATGTATTGACTTATGACATTAAATTTATTAGTATATATTAGTATTCTGTAAAATTCATCCATTAAACTACAAATTAATCTTCAGAGAAAGAGATGGGGAATTAAATTCGACAGATTTCTTTTTATTTTAATGATTTTTGGTGTTATGTGCGTTATAAATTAGTTGAGAACCGTAGCTTGATTTTTTGAAACGACGAAACAAAAATTTAAATCGACGTATAATATTTACAGCAAAAAAGAATCTCTGATATATTTTATAAATAAATATCTCTTAACATCAAAATGAATGCCTAAAAAAAAAAAGTAAAGTCTGGTCAATAAGTTTTTCCGAATTGGTGAAAAAGTTCAATGAAACAAAGTTTAGAACTCAAATTTTTTTTAGTGTTTTGGCGTGGTGTGACGTAACAAAGTCCTATGCTTTAAGAAAGTCCTAGTTTAAGAAATGACAAATTTCGTATAAATAAAATAAATGCTTGGGGAAAATAACGTTATTTTAACTATATATCTAGTTAGTTAACTAAATTCTTTTCTCTCAACGTTTACTTTATGTATATGAAGTTTGTCATTTCTTAAATTAGGACTTTCTTAAAGCATAGGACTTTGTTAGGTCAACCACGGTAAGCTCTTTAGTTTTTAAACAGTCATGAAAAAATTTTTTTAATGATGAAAATCGTCATTCAATTAATTAATTAGCCTAATAGGACTTCGTTTTTATCGTGCACATCGTATTAATGTTTAAATATCACAGATCTACAAAAAAAAGTATTTCAAAAGATAATCCATACCATTTTAAAGATAATCCATACTATTTTTTTTTGGCTTTAGTTTTTATTACAAATTTTCTGAGTAGATTACGTAATAGTCATCCACTGTTTTAACATCTCCCTTATTAATTTCCTTCCGAAATTTTAATGTTCTGGTGAGATCGCAAACCTTCTCCGTCACTAGTGGCACCACAATTAAAACTCAATTTTGGATTCATATTAGTGAAGATATTGAAAAAGCTTTCTAGCGTGTTTTTAACAATCAGATTTGAAAATGACAACTCCTTTAATTCCTATATTCAGTATTTCAATATTTAGGCCTTAAGAAATTTACAGATGTAATGCCAAGCGCCACATAAAATTAAACAGTTTTTGGAACGCAATGTTTCAATAATAAATAAATAATAGATATTTAATAGTAAGTAAAATAAATAGTAAGTAAAAAAAAACAAAACAGTTAACAATAAATTGAAAAAACATATTCATAAAAATGATAACATTAAAATAGATGGTAATAAAAATAGATAATAGGAATTAAGTCATAATAAAAAGAGTTGATTTAAAAAAAATTAACGATGAAAAGTTTTGTTGCAGAAAAAGTTCATAATGGACTTCAACTCAATTCTTTTTATTTTCTGAATTTTATCTGCAGTAATTAGTCGATCTACATTGTTTAGTAGAATTTGGAGAAGCAATTTTAACTAACTTTAAAACTGAAAACGAGTTCTCGCCGGGGGAAAAAAAAAAGAAGAGTGATAATCAAACTTTACACCCTAAATACTATTAGATAAAGCTTATCCAATCCTGAATGAAAATAAATAATAAAATGTAGATTTACAAAAAAACAATGACAATATTATAAAATTTATGTTATTATTACAGAAGATATTCTATTTGCAGATTTATTTCATTGAGGTCACCCATGTTAAAAGTACGCAGATTCCTCGGTTTAAGCGAGTTTATTGTTGAATTTGTCGATTTATTGAAGAAGACACCATTTGAACTTTAAATAAACCAAATGAAAGATTTTTTTTCTTTCTATTTTATAACTCCATTTTTAAAGGTTTTAAATAAGCACAGCGGGTAAAATACTCAAATACTAAAACATGAAACAAATCTTTGAACATTTCAATTTTCTTTTCTTTTCTTCAAATATTCAATTAAATAAACAGCATTCAAGTGTTTTCCAATAAAGATGTTTACGCACGCCAACATTTATATAAATTTCTTTATATATATACATATATTATATATATATATATATATATATATATATATATATATATATATATATATATATATATATATATATATATATATGTATATATATATATATATATATATATATATATATATATATAGAGAGAGAGAGAGAGAGAGAGAGAGAGAGAGAGAGAGTCGAAAAATTATTCGTCTACCCACTGTACTTGTTTTTATTTTCTCCTCTTTTTTTCCCTTTAGAAGAAGAGTTGAAAACTTTGATTGACGGGACACGATAGTACATGGTGTATAGTACATATATTTATACTTTCAGCTTTATATCTGTTTTCTTCTCTTGTTATCGAAAACTCTATGAATATATAACGTTTTTTAGTAAAGAGGCGTGATGGAGTGGGATGTCATTCCGACATCTTTTTAAAAAAAACTCAAATCATCTCTTTTACTTTTTTTGAATAATTAAAATGCAAGAAAACTAATCCACATTAAACAACGCTATAAATGAAATCTTCCTCTAAAAAACTTTAAATACTTCTGCTGTCATTATTGATATTTGCCAAAGAGTTCTGACAATCAGTTCGTTACTTTATTTCCGTGATTCTTATGAAACTATTTAAAAATATGAAAAGGCCGAAACGTTATTTTATTTCGAAATCACGTTTCGGCCATTCTTATAAAATAACAGCTCATCTTTGCAATAACCCATTAATCGATGAAAGTACAGTTAAGTTCGCCTGTATCTAAATTAAAGTCGATGCTTATACATTTTATTTCGCCCAATTTTCCGCGTGAATAAATGTGGGATTTAGTACCTGATAACAAAAACTTCTAATTTAGAACTTCATTTTCGTTTTTTACAAAATAATAATTTATAAAATACCAATTGCCAACTAAAAAGATGGATAAGTGGCGAGCAAGTGCAAAGAAAAGCAAATCAAGCAGTGAAAGTCAGAAACCAGATGATGACGCATAGATTATAAAGAAATTTTTCGAGTAATAAACGAAGCAGCTTTTCTAGAGTACTATTCGGAGATGCGGTTGAAAGAAAAATTAATGATAATTGAATAGTTGACTATTTCGAAAACTGTCCGAGGTCGCTCTGTTTGCAAATCCAAAAACTTATTTAAGCTTAAAAAAACTCATTGAAATTGGTGAGTGAATGAACAATAGGCAATCTTAGAGAGTGCGGGAAAACAAAAGAAAAGAAGCAGCGATCCGTAAGGAAGAAGCTATCATCTTAATAGTTATCAGCTGCGCATATAAAAGCTTATGAAATAACTTTTAAGAAATATATTTAAACAAAAACCATAAAGATGTTTAGTTCTTAAATGGTGATTAATTAGTATGAAACAATGTATTATATATTTTTGGTTGCATTTCACATAGCAAAAACGAATTGTCTACTTTCTGATTTGAAATAAATGATATCTTTGCAAAGAATGGGTTAGGCATGAGCTGCCTTTTACAATCAGATCATGGAAATACGTAAAAAGCTACTAAACTACGTGATGGAGAGCGATTTGAAAGTTCGCTTTATGATTAATGAATCTAAACAAGTAGTCTGCTCCATTAATCTGCTTGCTAGTAAAAATTCCAGAATCAAATGTTTTAGTAGTTAATTTTTTGACTACATTGAATTGACGAGCATAAAAACCCCCCTTCTATCGCAAATTCATTTTTATATGTTTTGTATAGCCGTGGTCTTAACAAAATTTTTTATTACGCATTTGGTTTTCTTTTGCTTGTGATGGTGCTTACAATATGTTCGGCAAAACTACAATACTTATAATATATACAGTATTGGACAAAACATTTGCAACCAACATCGAACAATGCTAAAAAGTGTTCCTAATTTTACATGTCTTAAAAACGAACCAAACTATACTACCACAGCAAACAGTTCAGGAGTCTGGAGTCATAGCATGCCATGACATGAGCAATCAGCTGACAGGTGACAGCACAGAGGCAGAATATCGTTGACAATTGCCATTTTGCAGCGGACAAAACAAGTGCAACTTTTTTGGTTTGTTTCATTTTCTTAAGTCTGGTCCGTGTCAACGTCACGGAAGTTTTTTAATAGTTAAAGGAAGTATCCAGAAGTTTCCAGAAGTTTCCAGAAGCATGCAGAAGCTTCCAGAAGTTTCAAGAAGAAGTATCTGGAAGCATCCAGTAGCATCCAGAAATATTTATCATTTTTATGACTTCAAGTGCAAAAATGGCTCCCGACAGTCTTGGATTGGAACTAAGAAAGAAAATTATTGGCGATTACGTAAGTGGAATGTCACAAAAAAGTATTTGTGATAAATATCGCGTGAAAAAATGGACTGTATCAAGACTATGTTCCAAATATCATTCTACGGGGAAGTTGGCAGCAGATAACAAAGGTGGAAGACCGCGTTCCACCACTTCTAGAGAGGATTCTATGATCGTCAGATCCGTCAAGAAGGATCCCTGGATATCATCAGTCGAGATACAAAAGCAATTAGAGCTGCCTGTATCGGACCGAACAATCAGACAACGTGCTGTTGAAGCCGGATTGTTTTCTCGACGCCCTGCAAAGAAACCGCTGATTTTACTAAAAAACTAGAAGAAAAGACTCCTGTTTGCTACATCTCATATTGATTGGAATGTGCAGAAATGGCAAACTGTCCTGTTCAGTGATGAATCGAAGTTCAACATCATTGGGAGCGATGGCATTTGCGGTGTATGTCGACCGGCCGGAAATTGCCTCGATTTACATTACTGCCATAAGACCGTGAAGCATGGTGGAGGCAATGTAATGGTCTAGGGGTGTTTTTTTGCTAACGGTCTAGATCCAATACATCGAAGCGATGGAATAATGGACCGTTTCATGTATAAAAATATCCTGAAAGAGGTTATGTTACCTCATGCTGAATGGAATATGCAACTAAAATGGGTTTTTCAGCAAGACAACGATCCGAAACACACTGCAAAAGTAGTCAAGCAGTGGTTTCAAGATAACCACCTATCGGTGATGGATTGTCCGCCTCAATCTCCGGATCTCAACCCTATCGAGAACCTGTGGGAGATATTCAACTGCAGAATTAATCGTGAAGGTGTTCGTAATAAGGATCAACTGTTTGAACAAATCCAAAAGGCCTGGGCAGCGACTCCACAAAGTTTCATTGATCACCTGATCGAATCTATGCCTCGAAGATGCAAAGCTGTGATCGACAACAAAGGATTCACCACGAAATATTGATAGCGAAATACAGCTTGGTCAACATTTTGTCGAGTTGCACTTGTTTGTCCAGAAGGAAATCAACTTTTTTTAATACTTTTGATTAATTTATTAATTTTCGTGTACAAATAATGAACTTTGTGATGAATAAATCTTTGTGATGTCTCTAAACAGTTGCATAGTTATTTCTCTAAATTAAAAAAATGCAGCACTTTTATATAAAGAAACTAAATTAGCATTATTTGGTTGCAAATGTTTTGTCCAATACTGTACTTACAATATGTTCGGCAAAACGTATCTCCTTCATTATTAGTTAACTTTCGTAAGTTTCTTAATTTACTTATTTGACATTGTTTTAATCATCATTTAGAATAAGTTGTGAATGATGTTTTACCTCCATATTCCACCAGTTTGTCACGTGAAAAAATTTTTTGAGAAGCTATATTAAAAACATGCAGGCCTCAAAAAGAAGTTGTAAAGTCAATTTTATATATTTCAATCAATAAAAGATAATCCTGGTGAATGTTAGTGTTGTAACCAAAACTAGAAATTGCAACTAACTGAAAAAACTAAATTTATCCAAAAACCTGAAAAACTCTGAAAATTGAACCTTGAAATGCCCTGCAGAAAAAAATTGTAACTTGCAGCAATTTAAAATTAAAAACATGGCGCCCAAACCATTTCAGAACTAAAGATAACAAAATTTTTAAAAAGTATTTTTTGGGTAACATTTCGCAAATTAAAAATTTAGTCGACTAAATTTAGTTACACTAGAAAGTTAGTCGACTAAATTCAGTTAGACTACAAAGTTAGTTGACTAATATTAGTTACGTTAAAATGTTAGTTGACTAACTTAAGTTATACTAAAAATGTAGTGGATTAATATGAATTATAGTATAGTGAATTATAATATAGTGAATTATAAATTAAATTGACATAAGATTTCATGGTATAAATTATTCAGTTTTTTTTAGCACTAAATCTTGCTTTAGTCAACTAATTTTAGTTAAACTAAAAAGTTAGTCGACTAAATTTAGTTAGCCTAAAAAATCGGCTAATTTTAGTTAGACTAAAACCAACCTTAACTCTAATCTCTAGTGAATATTACGCGCAAACATAGAGTGCAGTAGAAGAATTTGAACTTAAAGATCTGATATTACAAGTCGGTAAAGTCCCTGTAATCAGATGAAAGTTTTTTTCACAAGCTAAATGAAAATAAATGTTCTCGAATATTTACAGCTGGAGCTGCTCGTAAATCTTTTGCAGAAAAAGGAAATTAGAGGAAGGAAAAGATATATATATATATTGCTATTATTATAAAGAGTAACAAATCAAGAGAAGAATTCATCAAATGACACCGAGAAAAATATCATAAATGGAACAAAAACAATATGGAACAAAAAAAGTTATCCATGCTTTGGAGACATTCTTATTCGAAAATTGGCTAGCACCTTTAACATCTATGCAAGTACATCAGAGCAAGGGTTTTGAAAATATATTAGCAGTGGGGAGTAGATTAAATTTCTAATAAAATTTTCAGCATGTAAATGCTGTCACAAATACCTTAATTAAATTGACGGCTGAAAGTGAGCGGTCATTTTCTGCAACGAATATTACACAAAATAACAAAGGTTTTGACAACTTTATTTTTTTTTTGTCACTGAATTCAAAAATCACATTCGTTTTGATGTAACATGATAGTTTTTTTATTTATGCTTAATTTCATATTTTCTTGATATAAGCGAAACTTTTCTCTATCTAGTTAGTATGTTACATCAATCATATGGCACTTTTTCATATATTGAAAGGTATTGAGGAAGTACGATATTATTGAAAACAAAAAGAAACATTACAATTCTTTACTATTAAACCTTTCCTCAAGATTAGAAGTGCTTTGATGATCGAGATTTTCTTAAGTACATACTTTCATCTTTTCTGACTAGATATTTAATCTCCCGTTATAGCAGTTTGTAATATCCGTTTATAATCTCCAATCATAGCAGTATCCCATCGTCTTTAATATCTACTTTCCATTTTTGCAATACCCTGATGAAATTTCTCATCTTGCTCCTCACTGAAAACACCGATGTTTTTGGGAAAGAAATCTAGATATGAACGCAACATATGAATCTTTATGGACATACGACAATCCAGTTTCATAAATATTTCAATAAGGTTTGCAACCAGATGTTTGTAATTAGAGTCATTGCGATTACCTAGAAATCATAGAACTACTTCACAAAATGCACACCAAGCTTCTCTTTCAACTTTTGTTATCGCCCTTTCGAGTTTCTCTGATTTCAACATTGCTTTTATGTGGGGTTCAACGAATATGCCACCTTTGATCTTCGCCTCAGATAGCTTTGGAAACGTGAGACGAATTTCTTTAAAACTTTTTCTCCAAAATCTAAGGCTGTTTTACCAATCCTAGCTTGATATGAAGTGGGGGTAATAAAACTTAATTAGAATCTACTAAAGGCTGCTTTAGAACATTGAATAATCCTGGCTCCAGTTCCACTCGTAGGGGTCAATGAACTTTCTTGTAATGATCATCATCAGCACTGCTGTTGCATAAGCAAAGGAATTTGTATTCCCCTTGCAAGCCAAGCAAGAAAGCAAGTATCTTAAAATTACAGCAAACATCCCACTTGAATTTAAAATAACTAATTTTGTCAAGAAGTTCTTTGACATTATCATTGTCTTCTTTCTTCTGTACCGAGTGTGCAAGAGGCAAAGATGGGTATTTATTTCTATCGTGGAGCAACAATGCTTTGAGACTCCGTTTTGAGCAATCTATGAACAGTCGCCATTGTGCAGGATCATGCTCGAGTCTTAGAGAAGTAAACACGTCAGTCACATCTTTACAATACCATTGCACAAATTCTTTATGCTGTTTCCAGTACACACATGTCCTGCAGTCTTCGCCTAGTAGATTCCATTCCATCACCCTTGATGAGAGAAGTTCCGCTCCTGATTTAGTAAAACCTAAATATCTGATTAAATAATCGAGCTCACTCTGATTTTGAAAGTGAGGCAGAAAAGTTGTTATTGGCACAAAAGCTTTCTCCATGTCTTCACTACTATTACTTGCTGACTCTTGAGATGTTAATTGCATCTTCCTTTGTAAAAGAACGAGAAAACAATATATAGCAACTTCAACATAGTCATAAACAATAGTAGCGTTCAGAACTTGATTAAAAAATAAATGCATAGTAAATACTTGATGTTTAATTAATTTAAATGTAAGACTTTTGGAGAGTATGATGAAAAGTATACCAACATTTATTGGTGGTTGCGGTACTGGTAGGCTGTCATCATGTGAAACAGGTGCTGTCGATGATTGTATGTCTGGATATTGAAGAGCTTTTCTTCCTTTAGCTTTTCTGTACTTCTTTATATCAATCATAAAAAAGAAACAGCCATCATGATTGTTCTTCTCCTCTCTCCATGCTCTAGGAACGGCAAAAGGCATTGCTTTTGTTCTACCTCGTAGCTATTCTGCTAGAGTAGTTCGAAAGGTTCCACATAGGTTCCACAAGGTTCGCACGATGTGTCCATGGTTTGTCCTGATCAACCATAAGCATTCCAAAATATTTTTCGTACGTCATCCACGATATGGTGCCTTTTACGATCTTATTTAATACCTGCTTTTTTCCGACATAATATCCACATACATAGCAAAACATATCAGGAGCATTTCGACGTTTTCTAGTAAGCTATTAATCAGAACAAATTTGCTAGTAATGCGTGTTAGGTACGCATTTGGAGTAGCTTAAGATGTTTTAAAAAAAAACTTTTTTGATCTTGAGCTCAAACTTTAAATGCATATTTGATAACAGGCATACAAAACGTTTTTTATAATTTTTATGAAATACTTTACGACGCGGAACAGAAAACCTCGTATTCAAAGTACCTATTAATGACATATTTTTCCGTCTACAATATGCGTATTATTAATTGTAACCGAATACTTTTCTTTCCTAATCCAAGTCTAGACTGCGAGAGAAGCACGCTAACAACCTTCCATGAAATGTTTTGTGAGGCACTGACGATGTATGGGCGCTCAGTTGCCGGTTGGCGCTAAAAACGTTGACTTTGAAACGGTTGATATAGAAAAAAGTTTTACATTTTAGGAATTAGTAGAGAGAATTAATAAACAATAAAAAAATTACAGTGGGCAAAAAATTTGTAAAAATGTGTATCACTGTGTTATCATCTCTTCGATTCGAAACTTGATGATGAAAGCAGATCTTGATGAAAACAGCATCCTGATGAAAGTAGCATCTTGATGAAAGCAGCATCTTGATGAAAGCGGCATCTTAATGTTTATATTATTGGTAGGCACACCCATGAACAAATTTGGTCCAAAAGCTTACGTCATGAAGTAGTTTAGAAAAGGACATCACGATGCAGATTTCATTAATTGCGAAACTGGCTCTATTTCATCAATGTAAACGAAATACTTTGGAAGATTTTTACATTTTTTCGGAAAACATTTTGACATTTTTATTTTTCTACATTTTGACATTTTTATATTTCTACAACTTTGACATTTTTACTTTTTCTTAACATTCAATAGGAGTTATTTATCCCGGGATCCCGTTTTCTCGGGATCTCGGAGGTAAAAAGCCATCCCGTTATCCCGGGATTTCAATGAAATTTCCCGGGAATCCCGGTAATTTTTTGAAACATATTTCAATTATTTATAAAGATATTAAAAATATTATTACTCAAAAGTACAAATTACTTCCTTTTCCCTTTTGTTAAGTTTCTATAAAAATTAGGAAGATCTATTACAGAGGGCAATAAAATCACCAATATTTTGCAGTTTTGGTTTGTGTCTAAGATAGATAAAATATAATTATTGAATTTGATTTATAAATAGATTTGATTTACTTATTTAAATCTTATATGTTGTAAGTTACAGCATATAAAGGTTAAATAAACAAACCAAATCAATTTATAGATCAAGTTCAATAAGAATATTTTATCTATCTTAGACACAAACCAAAACAGCAAAATATTGGTGACTAATCTAATAAATAATCACAATTGCAAGAAATTACAATGAATAAAGGGGAGTCCCTGATATGTTAAATATAAAATAACTACGGACAAGTTACAAATACTTGTACGTTCAAAAAAAGTAATTAGTCACGCATAAAAGTTGGTAGTTAGAAAGTAAAGTAATTAGTTACGTTAAGAATGTAGTTTGTATGTAAATAGTGAAATAAGTGAAAAACCAAGTAAGTGAAGTTTAAGGGCCTGCTTATATGGAAAGCGGGCTGGCTCGGCTCACGAGCCAGCCCGTTTTCCATATAAACAGGCCCTTAAACTTCACTTACGCCGAGATCTCGACGTCATCAATATTTTAACTTAATTTTATTTTGCGTTTATATGAATAAACGAGCTGGCCCGGATAGCGATCCGGGCTAGTTCGTTTATTCATATAAACGCAAAATAAAGTTAAGTTGCAATAAGGACGACGTCGAGATCTTGGCAAACGGACTGGCTCGGCTTTCCATATAAACAGGTCCTAAAATATATGTTTAGTAATTAAAACTAATTTAAAATAATTTATCTACAATCAACATACTATTTCGGGATTTTTATTGTAGGTAATATAGTTTTATATTTTAGTATATTTTTATCTATTTAATTAATAGGATAATAAATATACCTCATCATATCAAGTGGATCTAAGGGCCTGTTTATATGGAAAGCGGGCTGGCTCGTTTGCCGAGCGAGCCCGTTTGCCGAGATGTCGACGTCGTCAATATTTTAACTTAGGGTCTGTTTATATGGAGAGCGGGCTGGCTCGGAAAGCGAGCTAGCCCGCTTTCTATATAAACAGGCCCTAAATTTTATTTTGCGTTTATATGAATAAACGAGCTAGCCCGGATAGCGAGATCTCACGTTTTTTGCCGAGATTTCGGCAAACGGGCTGGTTGATTTCTTTAATATATTTGTACGCATGCGTACAAATTCTTACATTTTTTAAATTTGAAAGCTTCTTTTTTTAAATTTGAAAGCTTAATAATAAATTTAATAATAAAACTGGTAACTTCCGTGTACTTAAAATTTTAGTTGTTTTCCTTTTATAACTTACCAAAGATCCAGCATCTTTTAAGTAATATAAAGTAATAGCTACTTTTTTATCTGCTGATAGAGCTCTAGAGTTAGGCGAAAAAGGTTCAGGAGATAAATAAGGGTTTAACTCT
Source organism: Hydra viridissima (assembly GCF_058129835.1). NCBI lineage: Eukaryota > Metazoa > Cnidaria > Hydrozoa > Anthoathecata > Hydridae > Hydra > Hydra viridissima. The sequence goes on along the minus strand of NW_028324316.1, from coordinate 3,278,788 downwards.
GAAACCAAATTCATGAAAAGAAACCCTGAAAGCCTAAAATTTGTTTTCCATACATCAATGGGAGCTACACCAGTTATTATATTATGCCACCATAAATCAGTTCTGCCATTATTAAACCAGCAACTACGATTTTTTCTTTAAGGCGCCTCTCTCTTGCTTGTTTCATCTTTTGAAGTGATTATTATCGTTTTCGTAAAAGAATAATATTTAAAAAATTATCAAACTTAAACTTGTGAAGCTTATAAAACACAATTAGGCTTTTAAGAAGCATTATTTGTGTTATAGTACCAGTTAAAGATATTGTTAAAACGCAATGTGTTTTTTTGTCGCTAGCCGCCATCTTTAAAGTTATTATTTTACCGATAAAGAGGCCAAATCCTGCCAGAAAAAGCCAGGCTGACCTCGATATCTTTTTTTATTTTTTTTGGCAAAAAATTGATATAAACGCAATTTTAAAACTGGCTCGTTTTCCGGGCTAGCTCTGCAAACGGGCTAGCCCTTGTCCATATAAACAGGCCCTAAGGCATGGGAAAATTTTACCAAAGAAAAAAACGAAGAATCTGCCACATATAATATATGGAAAAAAACAATAATGTGTAAAGGACTTTCAACAAGTGGTTTTCTTCGTCATTTAAAAAATCTTCACAAGGAAGTTGAAATTGAAGTAAAGAAAAAAAAGGTAAAACGAAGAAACAAATTTTGAAGTTAGAAATGCTCCTAAAATTACATCATTTATGAAAAAGGAATCTATAGAAGAAGTTGTTTCAAAATTGGCGGCTGTAGATGGCTTTTCTATTAATGCTATTGCAAAATCTGAATTTATAAGAAAATCTTTATCTGATAAAGGAATGATATTGCCAAAAAACACTTCACATGTAATGAATTTGGTAAAAAGTCAATACCATCTAGCAAAATAAGGAGCGCTTAAGGAAATTACGATGCAAATTCAAGGTGGCTCAAGGTTCTCTATTTCGATGGACAAATATACATCTCTAAAAAATTGTCGCTATTTGAACTTAAATGTGCATTCATTAACTAGGGCATGATTCGAATAGTTGGGTCGCTTCCAGCTGAAAAAATTAGAAGCATATAATTTCTAGTGTAACTGAAGCTACATCAGCTATGAAAAATTATGGAAGATTAAGCGGGATCGAACATCAACTTTGTTATGCACATGGGCTACATTTAGCAGTTTGTGATGTTCTCTACAAAAAGTCAGTGATTTCAAATTCATCGGGCAGTAAGTGTAATGCATCAGACAGCCAGATTCTGATGAAAATAATAGTAAAGATTATGAGTCTGAAGAAATCGATTTTACAACTTCAAAGGATTTACATTCAAGCCAAAACAACGATTTATTAAATTTGCGAGACGTTGCGATCACTGACGAATTATTAGGCCACATAAGTATTGCACAAACAATTCAAAAGGTCCGAATGTTTGGTAAATCATCACTCAAAAAAGAAATTTTCCAAAAATACGTAAAAACTACATACAAAAAAGAACTCAAGTTAATACTGGATGTAAAGACAAGGTGGAATAGCCTTCATGCAATGTTGGAGCGATTTACTGCATTAAAAGCATGTATATTAAAAGCATTGGTAGATTTTAAACACAACAATATTAACAGTATTTCCGAAGATGAGTATTTAGTGGTGCAGACTGTAGTAACAGCGTTACAACCAATTAAATTGGGAATTGAAAGACTTGGCCGACGCAATACATCCCTACTTGAATTGGCCGACGCAATACATCTCTACTTGATGCAGAGGGTGTATTAGTGTTTATATTAGATGTTTTGCCCAAAAATAAAGATTGTTTGGCTAAAATGCTGCATTATGTGCAACAGAGAATTGTTGAAAAACGGAATAAAAATTTAGTTGGCTTGCTAAAATATTTAGATAATCCATCAAATTATAAACACGAATCGGACATAGATTCCGTATTACTATTGCCTTCCAAATCAGTCCTTCAAGCTACGGCTAAAAAATTATTTTCAAAGCTATTTATTGAGGATATTGATGATGGTGGAAATTCCGCGGAAATTAAGGAATTAGAATGCAGTAATGATAAGACTGAAATGTCGCTTATGGCCGAACCAAATTTGAAGTCAATATCTGAATTAACACTTCATCAAAAATTGGATGCTGCCATTACGAACGTTAGTCGAATTGAGAGTCCAGAAGATGTATTATATGACCTTAAAAAATATTACAAGAGAAATGGATATTTTGATGCAACGAAGAAGCGTACAAATAATTTTAAAAAATTATATAATACTCTACTAACTATCCCACCGACATCAATCGATTCAGAAAGAGCATTTTCGGCGGCAGGTCTTTTTGTTACGAAAATTCGATCATCGTTAAGTGATAGCGCTATTGACAATTTATGTTTTTTAAAAAATTATTTTAAAAATTAACCTATATAAAAAATGTTATTGAGGTTTATATTTGGTTTGTTTCAAGAGTCTTAGTTTCTAATAATTATTTTGTATTTATTTGAATTTACACATTTCCCCCACCTAATTGAATAAATTCTTGCTTGTTAACTAATCCCGGGAATTAGATTTTTACGGGAAATGAGAAGCCGTAGTAATGGCGTAGCCCAAACGAAAGCGAGCCGGTAATAAAAAAATATTCAAAATCTTTTCATTAATTTTTTTTTCCACTTCGAGCGCTTGATGGGAGACAAAAAACGCAAAACTAATAAAAAGTTTTATACTAAAGTACATATTTGTAATTGCCAGAGCTGTTTCGTTTATATATATATATATATATATATATATATATATATATATATATATATATATATATATATATATATATATATATATATATATATATATATATATATATATATATATATATACGCACAACGCTATAATAAATAAAGCTGAAGTTGAAAGAGAAGTCAATAAAAAACAGCGCAATGATTTACGTTAATAAATCATTTATGTAAAGAGAGTGACACAGTCACGGAAACTTTTACCGCCGTGATAATTAACAAATTCCGTTACCGCATCACTCTCTCTTTAGGACATCTTGGTTTGAAAAGTCTTGTTTCCAAACAAACTCTTCCATATACGCATCATTCGCACAATTTTTTTGACATGTGTAAACAATAAGAGTCCCCCAGTCAATACTCTCTTCAGTCGTTTCAACACCCAAATAGTTTAACATTTGCGGTAGAATCTAAAATTGAATGTCAAGACTAAGGAATATCAAACTGTTTAACTTTTAAAACAAATAATCAAACTAATAACAAACTTATAAATACAGGGTACGTGCGCTATTTAAAAATCAAATCATGGTTTTTAAAAAATACAATTCTCTCGGGAAACATTGATCGGATTTGAATAAAACTAACTGCATTTTAAAACTGGATTAATCTTCTTAACTTTTACTCAACGAATTCATCATGCATATCAACCATTTTTGCAATTTCCTTGATTTATGGCATGGTGCTGTGTCATGCTGCCACACATATGGCCATCCAGCAGCAATCTTTCGTATTTATGGTAATATATGTTCTTTTAGGATATTCAAATAATCTTCTGTATTCACCCTCAAGCCCTTGGGGAAGAAATAGGGTGGCATGACATTACCCTCTGAGATAACTCCAAAGACCAGGGCATTAGCTGGAAACTTTCTTTGGATGACATTAAGTGCATTCTTAAGGCACATAGCAATCCAATAGTTGTACTGGTTGTTATTTTTTTGGTACTGGCAGAAATTCTTTTGATTAGAAAAGAACCAGATCATGCCCAGTTTCAACTTAATGAGCAGTTTAAATGAATTCTAAAATCCTCTGCCACACAGGTTCTAAGTATTGACTCAGAGATTGCCAAGCCACAAGCAATTGACCTTATCTACTGACTAGGGTCATCGTTAATCACTTCTTGGACTTTTGCTACAAATTCAGGAGTTCTGACAAAATTAGACTGTTGCTTGTGAGATTATTTCTCAGCTATGGCATCATAGCCACCTTCAGACTTAAGCTCTTTTCTCACCCTCTGAATCCAACCTTTGTCCACTTTTTAGGAATTTGCAGTATTTTAATTGTTTGGCGTTAGTTGCAGCTAACACACTTTTTCTTTTACATGATTGTGGTATTGAAAACACATTTTTTTAAGCCATTTTAAAAAAATGATTTTGTAAACAAAATTTTAAAACTACTTCAAAAAAGAAAATTTTTTAAAATTTGTTATGCAGGCTGCAAGCAGCATGTTTGATTTTGTTAAATACTGTGCGCACCCTCTATATGTATATAAAGTATAAAAGATATATTATAAAAAATATTAGAGATCCCTGATTTAAAAGAAAATGAGTGAGCATATAGACAGAAAACAAGCACACTTGGAATTCAAAATGTCGTTTGCTTCCGCATTTGCACAACGGGATATCATTTTCAGTGGGAATATTTTCACTTGAGACCCATAATGGTTCACCATTTAAATCATACCTCACAATCTAAAAAACAAAACAAATTACTCTTTTAGATTAACATTCATACCAGGCTAAGCTATGAGAAATTAATGATGTGATAAGTTCAATTTTTAATGATACATTAGCTGTATTATAACCAATGAGTGCAATTGAATTGGGGGGGGGGGGGGGGTTAAGAATTAATATCTTTTTCTTTCTTTTTTTCAGATATCATTTTAAAGGTTTTACTCTTTTAAAAAGTTAAAAAGAAAATACATCTTAATGTAGGATCTTCTTACTTGTTCAGGTTCACACTCAATTCTCTCTTTAAAATTAAAAAACATTTTATCTCCTTTTGTTTGGCTCATCCTTTTCAAGTCATTTTCCAATTGACTATCCAAAGGTGTATCTTTATTTTCAGTCATATAGTTTTCATATTTCTTATACTTTTCTTGTATTATCTTTAATCTTTCTTCTTTGGAAGGTTCAGTCTCAATCACAATTTCATACTCATCAAACAGAAATGGATTTCTTTGTCTCTCTAATAAGATTAAGAGAGTCATTTAAAAGTGTGTGTGTATATATATATATATATATATATATATATATATATATATATATATATATATATATATATATATATATATATATATATATATATATATATATATATATATATATATATATATATATATATATAAATTTTTCAAAATGAAATGTAACAAATATAGTTTGATGATATTTTTAATTTAAAATATATGTATAACATTTTTATAACAAAAAAAAGCAGAACCCAATTGACACCATAGAACATTGACTATTTATTATAGCAGAAACTATATGATAAATTTTAAACGTGAAACAAATTTTGAAAAGATTATTACTTTATACTTAAAAATCACTTTAAACGTCTTGAAATAAAGTAAAAGCAATGTGAAAGAAAAATGCAATAAAACATTTTTTTAAATTACTTTGTTGTCATACATTAAACAACAAAACTTTAAAAAATAATTCAAGCCACATGGGGAAGAATAATAAAAATATGGAAACAAAAAATCTACAGGCTTTACAGATACAAAAAAAAGCAAATCTTTTAATTATGGCTACACATTTTCTTTGCATGATTCAAGGTAACTTGTAAAATGTAAAACAACAAAATGCAAAACACCAATCTAATTAAAGAAACTACACCAAAGTTATTAAGCCCAATTTATGCCATACTAGCATAGCACCAGCCCATTAAGCTTGTATGGTATGGTATCACTACTTGTTAAGTACGCCTTAAGTTAAATGATCTGCTTAAGCAAACAACTTCCTTTAAAACTTTATAACACATACTTTTATTGGTTTCAAAGTTTCAATTTATAAATTGACTTGCAAAATTTTTTAAAATTGTAACCCAAATTTAAATTAAAATGGTTTTTTTATTAAAATCATCCAAAGATTTGAGGCATCTTAAAATAATCAGATAATAAAAATACCACTTAAACTGTAAAAAAATAATAAAAAATTTTAGTGATGTTTTTCAATAATTTTCAATAAAAATGTGTTATTTTGGCATTATGTTTTTAATGCTCAATAAACAATTAAAAGAACTAAAAGTAAAGATTAATTGAATAAGAGCTATCTGCATGGCATGGTTAGTAAAAAAAAAAAAAGGAAGAATAATCAAACACATAAACCCATCAAATTCAGGTTTTTGGAAAGGATGAAAATGAAAGTATAATAAATATAACAAGTTCAAAAATCACTGCAAATAGTTAACGTTACATATAGCATATCAAATAGTTAACGTTACATATAGCATATCAAATAGTTAACGTTACATATAGCATATCAAATAGTTAACGTTACATATAGCATATCTAAATTTATATACCTGAGACCTTCTGGACTTTAGTTTGATAAGTTTGTTTATTTTGATTAAGATTCTGTTGACCACAATTTCTTTTGTGCAAAAACTTCCAATCAATAACTTGGTGCTCTTTGCAGCAGTAAGATACCTGGTTACAACTTGAACATTTCTTATCACCAAAACAACCACAAACATTACATAAACCTTTTGTGTCATTGAGATGGCTGATAACTGAGCTGCCATCATCCTTACATGGGAACCTTAAGGCTTTTACACAAAACTTACTAGAATAACATTTTCCATTATTGCAGCAAAACAGATAAAACATTTTATTGATTAACAGTTCTTCTTCATAAGTATTATTATCGATGTTAACCAATTCATTATCACCAGGAACATAAAGCTGACATAGAAACGTCATTTGTCTAAAGCAGTTACCACATTGTACATCCGTCCCTCTAGGAATTTTAGTTGTAGAAATCCAGAAGGGCTTTCCACCAAGTTTACTAACATATGAGCCCTTTTTTAAAAATTCTTCGTCCTCTGATTTTTCAGCAAATCCTAAATCAACGCTGGATTCAATGTCTAAATTACTCATTCTCTGGTCTTAGATGCCATCAAGAGTAAGACCAAACCACGTGTTTTAACACCCTCTTGAGAGGGAGCATTTTTAATGGAGTTTTTCCGCAGATTTATTCCGTTACCAATGGCAATTTTACCATGTGCCCACATTCATGAAGTTAAAAAACAGTAAAACAGAAAAACCAGGCTTTAACAGCAGGGGGTTAATGGACTTTTGGTAAATAATCTTTAACAACCACATAATGTTGTAAGTCACGGTACATAGAAACATGCTCTAAGACCATGCAACATATCCCCAGAATTTTTTTTTTTTTTGATAATCGTCAGAAAACATTTCCTCATTCAATAAAATGTGAACGACAACTTTTTTTAGTGGGGGCCTGGGGATAAATCATATATTTTAGGGGAGCGGCAAGGAATTTCGTTGTTCAAGATAGGTAACTAAGAGGCATGGGGTATACTCAAATTTCTAGTATGTTGATACTGGTGTCGAATGAGGATGACTTGCAAAAAAAGGGCAACTGGAGCTAAACCAACCCCGTCCCGACCCATAACTGCTCTCTTTCATAAAACTACGTCTCCTTTAATTATAAAATTTATTTTTTTGTTCTATCATAAACTAGATCAAAATTCATCGACAGATTTCAAGTTTCATCAAAAAATCTCTTTTCGTTTAAAATTTGTAACCATACAAAGCTTAAAATATAACTTTAAATGGTCTTAATTTTTGAAACGAAAAGTTTTTTTGATGTAGTTTGAAATCTGTCGATGAATTTTTATCTAGTTTAATATAAAACAAGCAAAAAATTGAAAAGGGTTTTCAGGAACCATACTCTAGGGGAGGGCTATTTGGGGTCGAGTAGGGTTTGCTACAATCACTTATTACATTAAAAAAAAAAAAAACTCTGATGTTTATGGTTCACATTTTTTGAATTAGCAAATGTTTTCTGATTTTCATCAAAAAAAAAAAATTCTGGGGATGTGTTGAAAGGTCTTAGAGCATGTTCCTATGCACCGTGAAGTAGTGATGACATTTTATCCTTTTAGCAATTCTCCAAAACTCCGTAAAGTAATACATATATTGATCATTCGACCAAAAAAGCAACTAACGTGGCACATTCAGCTCCATTTTCAAGCAGTTCTTGACCGAGAACTACACAGAACAATAATAATCCGCGAGCTTCTTCCTAATTTTGCGAGAAATTGTTGAACTTCCATAGTTTTGTTACTGATTTTATTTTGAAAATAAAACTTTTTTGTCTTTAGCTAAATTATAGCAGATTATGAAAATAGTAAAGGATTTAAGGGGGTGGCGATTAAGTTGATAGCTGTCCTCCGAAGGTTAATTAAAAAAAAAGAATGGAAAAAAATGAAAAAAAATAAATAAATAAATAAAAACCTTACAACAAAGCAACAATCTAAGTCATTAAAAATCAAGATAAATTATATTTTTCGGCTGAATTTATCAAACAACTTTTGAACTATTACAATTTATAGAAGAATATTAATTCTCGTGAGCTAGTTTCCTTTAAATCTCACATACATACATTATCCCACCCCCTTGTCCCCCCTAACCAACTTTATACATCCACTTATGCCGATAATTCCTCGACATGAATCAAACGACAACAAAAATGAAATCCGATTTTATAATTTGTGTTTTCGAAGAATTTTTAATTTTTGTTATTCTATATTTATTTCAATAAATAAATATGAATAAAACTGATTTCATCATTTTTGGAATCGTGCAACATATTTAAAGTATAATTTAAAATTACTATTGATATTATTATGCATAAAAAAAAATTACGTAATAGAATTTGTTTTCTATTCATTTTTGCCAATGTTCTACGATTTCTAGAATTGTTTGAACCGTCAGTTTGGGTATCCGTTTCGGCTTCAAACGAAGTTTATGGTAAGAGCCGAATTCGGCTTCAACAAAAACAGACCGTTAATTAAATACTAACTACTATAGAGTTTGGAATCTCTTTCTTCGACTGCCCGTGAATGCCGCTTGCCGTCATTATCATGGTTGCCTCGCCATCGGTGCAAAGCCAATTATATAAAAAAGCGAATATCATGAATATCTAGCAACTTCTTAGCAGCCTTAATAAAATTAAGACCTCTCCCATTATCTACCTCAATAATGTCGAGTAAAGAACCAACAATTGTGTATTGACTAGAGTTAACAAACTGCTACCAATATTAAAATAATAGTGCTCTTATCAGAGTTAATGTTAATTATTTAACTTTTTCACGTTAATACTATTTCAAGTTATTCAAGGTACTCCATGTTTTATAACCTAAGAAGCTTTACAACCCTTCAATGAGATTTTTATAGGATTTTGCTGAGAAAATCTGCGTGCAAGCTTCAGTCAATTTTTTATAAAGGATTATTATGTTTGTATTATGTTTGGCCATGAAAGCATACATTTTTTTGAGTTTTATGACTTTAAGTCATTTCGAGCTTCTATAAATGCACAATAAATCATCTTTATACAGAAAATTCCCTCAGTTTTTTGAATGATCTAAAACCATTTGGTATTTTCCCTCTTAGCAAAAATATCAATGGCACGCTTATTAAGCCGTACTTTACACAAGTATCAAAATGTCACATATAACATTACGTACGCATGTAATATTATAATGTTACATGCATACATAATATTACATGTCTGCATAATGTTACATGTCTGCATAATGTTTCTAAACAAGTCTGTTATGCTATTCACGAAAAAAAGTCATTTTTTTGCATTGATATACGTCACAAGCCTTTATCACGATTTTTTAGTTTTATTCGGGTGTTATAAACTGTTATGTGTTATTATGGTGCTAAATTTTTCTAAAATGTATACTTTTACTTATAAATTGTTAATGATGGTTTCACTTCATTAATGCATTTTATCTGGATATCTATGAGTATATATATTATTAAGAAAACTCATCTGTTTTGACATGGATTATAGGTGTCTGTAATTTAAAATTCATTTTATGAAGTTTGTATTGATTGTTTAGAAAATACCAATAAAATTTATTTAGGTGTCTCGATTTCCCCAATTTACCCAATATAAATAAATGTTGATAAATTTTATGTAACTATAGAGAAATAACTTTGCTTAAAAAAAAAAATTAAGCGGCCTCCTCAAGCCTTTCTCATGGGATTTTTTTCCTAATTTAGGGAAATTAAAAGGTGGAATTAAAAATACCGAAGCGGACGTCACAAAAACTATAGAAAGATAAACAAAATTGCATCAGGAATGATTGATAGATTGTGAAAGTTTAGATCATGTAGATTTAAAATCGAAAAGTTTGAAAACCATATTATGAAACAGAGAAAAATGTGTAAAACGTGCTTGATTTTAGAGAGCTCTATATTATGTCAAGATTGCGTGACATTTAAAGGAGAATTACATTAAAATTTTATAGTTGAGAAAACATTTCAATAAAGGAAGAACGAAATAATAAGAGACAACAGGTTAACCACTTACAACCTTTCACTCAACTTTCTATTACTTTCTATCGCTATAGCAATGTTTGAACTGCAAATATTGGTTACTCCCTAAATAGCATTTAATTGAAACCTAAATTTGCTTATGACGTATTGTTCTGTGTATTTAACAAACAAAACTTGTGTGCTATGAACAGGATAAGCAGCATACAAACATATCTTTTGCAACTTATATTATTTTCTGCACATATTAGTTTGATAAATGACGCAGCTACTTTGTTTTTATTAGTTTATTTCTTTAGTTTTTCTTTGTGAAGACATTACCTAAAACGTTAAACTTTGACGAATATTGCAAAAAAAGAACCCAACAAACATCCAGTCTAAAAAAGACGTCTTTTAGATGTATAAAAAATGTCTAATACGTCTAAAAGACATATATTTAAGACGTCTTTTTTAGACTAAATGTTTGCTGGGAATATTTATTGTGATTTGAATTAGTGAAAGTAGTAATGAAAGTGTTCGATAGGATACCGGGGCAAGTTAGCTACAGAAGTAAGTAGGCACTATCAATTTACTTTGGAATTTTTCGCAATAAAGCAATTTTTCGCATCAATCACATGAGGCCTTCCTTCTTCGTTATTTTATTTGCCAATATTGTCTTAGACCAGTTTGTGTGTACGCTAATAGCTATTGGGATTAGAGTCAACTTATCTCGCGGATATAAGCAGCTTCTCTTGACTTAGGGATGTTGGCATACTTTTCTCTTTTGAGACACAATTCTTAATTTCTGCTTAAATATTTCAAAATTTTAATTACCATGATTTAAAAATTAAAACTGCAACTAACATTGTTTCCTGAAGACAAAAAATGACCAATACGCAAGATTTAAGATGAATTTGTCTTTTCAAAGCTCAGCTGAGTTAATTAAGGACTCAGATCTATTGTTCATTTAATTTGGGGCTTTGGTACTGATACTTACGAGATATAGTTCTTTAAGAGAAAGAACTTCTGAAACCTTAAAGCATTATGGTCAACCAAGTCAAGCATTAGGCTCTGTAAACTGTTATCAAAAGAAGTAGCTAAAGTTTTTTATTAAGCTGTTTCAACATATCGCGAGGTTAGAATTATTTTGTTCTATCTCCAATTTTAAAAGTTGGGAGAAAATGAGTTATTAATTTTAGTTAGTAATAATAACTTTTAAAATACGCTTTATTTTATAATTTTTTTTCTAAATAATTTGCTTAAACATAAATTGATTAAAGCATAAGTTATTATTTCTTTAAAAATAAAAGCTAAAACTTTAAACAATTTTTACTTTTAGAAAAAATCAAAAACTTTCTCCCAACATTTAAATTTGGAGATAGAACAAAATAATTCTAACCTCGCGATATGTAGAATATGTGTCAATTTTCAAAATGCTTTGATTTTGCTTACATTTACTTTTTAAATTTACTTTTTCGCTCAGTTAAATAAATATGTTTTAAGTACTCTAAAAAAAGAAATTCAAGATTTATAGTTTACTTTTGAAGTCATTAAATATCGTTTTTTGATTCCTCACTCCTTAAAATCCACTGGTACCAATTTTCCTATTTATTGGTTATGTAAATCTAAAGAAATAAAGAAAAGACCATACGTTATGAGAAAACGGTCTGGGTCAAAGTAGCCAATAAGGGTCGCGATAAAGTAATTAGATACAATACTTTTGTTTTTAAAAATTAATAAAAAACAATTTTATTTCAATAAAATACAGCACAATTACATTTGAAAACATTATTGCAAAATATATATATATAAAAAATAAAAAGTTTTACATAATATTTTTGGGTAAGCAGGATCTCCTCAATCCCTCCACCAAATAAGCCCCTGAAATGGCTAAAGTATCTCTAGATTAAGAATGTTAAAGACAAATGGTCAGCACTGCATTTATTCTGACTTTACTTAAGTTTATAACTTAACACTTTGAATTATAAATAGATCAGTTTAAAATATCTTAGAACAAACTTTAACTAGATCGTAGCATTCCATATTCAGACAATGAATCTTTAAGAGTACTTCACACATTTAGCCGAATTTCAGTTGTAAATATTTTTCATAAAAAACATTCAAAATTTCACAATGCTTCTTCAGGCTTGGACTGGGCCGCCGGGATACCGGGAGATTCCCGGTGGGCCGGTTGGTATAAAAATTGTATTATATTTTTAGTTAGGCTACATTATATTATCCAAATAAAATGTAAATTAAAGTTCAGACTGGTTTGAAAGAGAAAAGAATCAGAGCAAATCAACTACTTGAAAGTGCAAAAGATAAATTTCGTATCAATGTTCACAACATGGTAATGAATTAAGTAATCAGAAGTTTAAAATAGAGATTCTCAGAGCATGGTAGTCTATATGCTGATTTATCTTGTTTAGATCCAAGAAATTTTGCAAAAATTTTGAAAAAAATGCCTAGTAGCAGATTGCAGCATCTGAGTGGGTTGCTCAGAAAGTTTGATGCTAGTGTAACAAAAGATCAGCTTTAAACGGAATTATCGGACTTTGCAAGGAAATGGGAAAGTTTCGAAATAACTCTTGAAGATGAATATAACTTGATATTTGACACGGAAGTATCTCACTGTGCCTCGGACAACATGTAACAATGTAAATCCGAAGAATCTGAAACTGTCTTTACAATCCCAGAAGTGGAAAACAGTGACAGCCACAGAAATAAATGCAAATCTTGCAAAAAATGTATTTTTTGTTGTTATTTTGTCCTCCAGAAGTTTAACTTGCATAGTCTTGCGTATTCAAATTTGTTTCTGGCTTAAAAAGTTGTGCTGACATAATCCTCATCACAAGTTGCTTGCGAAAGGTCATTTTCGAAATTGAAACATATTTTGAACAGATTAAGAAATTTGATGAGCCAGTCAAGTTTACAGTCAATCATGCTGATGTCTTGTGAAAAAGACGTTCTTCCGAGAATTAATAACGATGCAATAATTGATGTCTTGGCATCGACTAGTCAAACGATGAAAAAGTTGCTATACTAGTTAATATTGAATAGCGATGGTGTCTACTATTTCTAGACTCCAACTAACAGCAGTGTTTTAGAAATATTTATTTTTATCAATATTTAGGCAGAGAAGATTAAATTTTTTTTTTTATACTTTAAATAATAATAAACAATAATTTTATAAAACGCTAATTATCACGTTGATGGGCTCAGTGACGCAACAGCATTTAAACTACTACTATAAGTTAATATAATGTTTTTTGGCCCACTTTTTTTTAGTAATGATGAAAAGTTTACATTAAAATATATAATTTCTAAAAAAATCTCGCCTTAAAGCCTATTTTTATTGTGATAATTAAACTTTTTTAGCTTTTAGTTCAGTGACGCAACCTAATTTTTACAGATGTGTATGTGATAAAAAAACACTTGAATTATTTTTAAAGACTAAAGGTGTTTTCACTCAAGACATATATAATGTCAAAGATTCTTTCTAAACAAAAATATGGATATGTTTTGTTTAAAATATTGCAATAACTTGCCCTCAAATTTTACTCACTTTTTCGAATAATAAAAAGAAAAAACAGTTGCTAACATTCATCAAATTTATCTACTCGGTTCAAATATTTTCTACTCAAAATATATTTTAACAATAATTTTAAGGTGTTTAAACTACAATTAAAGAAAAAAAATCTGCCCAAAACAGAGTATCATTACATTTAAGATTTACTATTTTTTCTGATTTATCAATTTATCTTTAAAAATTAAAGTATTTACAAAATAGGAAATTCTTGTCAATATTTACAGATATTTTTTAAACATTTAAAAAATGAGCTTAAATACTTTTCCTTGGATTAAAAATTCGGATTTCGGAGCCAGATGACAAAGATAATAAGGTATGAAACATAAACAAATAAAACGCAAATAGAAAGTAAAAATGTTTGTTTTCTAATTTTTTAAAAATGATAATGTTCCAAATATCTTGACAGGCTTCTTATTCTTATTTTATATATATATATATATATATATATATATATATATATATATATATATATATATATATATATATATATATATATATATATGTTTATTATTGAATAAATTATATATATATGTTTATTATTGAATAAATTATTCGATAGCCTGTGGCTGCCTAATGGTTGAATTTTGGCTTTTGATAGAAATACAAAGGCCTTATGTAAGGTTTTTTTATTTACATTTGCACCAATTTTTAACTTGCAGACAGCAACCGGGGGAAAATCCTATAAAGCTGAAAATACGTTATTTCCGCAAAAAAAACAGATTGCAGTTTACAAAAATTTACTTTGCGTAAGAAAAATCCTGTTTTTTTTTTTTGCGTAAATTACGCATTTTTCAGCTTTAAAGGTTGACCCCGGGTTTTTACTAACAAGTTTATCTCACGTCATTAAATGCAAATTAGTTAAAGTGGACAAAGTGTCAAGAAACAAACAAATTTTTTAAATGCATATTTATATATCACTCGGCGTTTTGAGCACTTCAGCTAATTTTGATTTAAAAAAAAATTTTAATGAAGTCGAACATATTTATACCTAAAGCAAACTTAACATAAAATTTCATGGAATATAGATAACAGGCGTAAAGATAGTTAAAGGGTTTTACCTCATATCCGAGAGAAAGCGGCGATTTACTCGAAGCCTGGGTTTTAAACAGCGAGC